>NW_027463403.1:15000-29917 GCF_050947455.1 Rhinoderma darwinii | reverse complement strand
ATTTGGTGACCAAGCAGCAGTGAAAATAAAAAGGCCCAAATGTCAAAGAATGACATTTCTGCTACTGAAAGTGAAACATTTGAAAGTGAACCATTTAAAATCAAGTTAAAGTGGGGTATGTTCAAAAATGTCAGAGGTGGTGGTGAGCAGCAGAGGCAGGCCGGGGCAGAGTTCCAGGGCTAGGAGTGTGACGGCAGGCAGCGTAGGCCGGGGCAGAGTTCCAGGGCGGTGGGGAGAGGACTAGGCCTCAATCTAAGGAGATCCATTTGGTGACCAAACAGCAGTGAAAATAAAAAGGCCCAAATGTCAAAGAATGACATTTCTGATACTGAAAGTGAAACATTTGAAAGTGAACCATTTAAAATCAAGTTAAAGTGGGGTATGTTCAAAAATGTCAGAGGCGGTGGTGAGCAGCAGAGGCAGGCCGGGACACAGTTCCAGGGCAAGGGGTGTGACGGCAGGCAGCGTAGGCCGGGGCAGAGTTCCAGGGCGGTGGGGAGAGGACTAGGCCTCAATCCAAGGAGATCCATTTGGTGACCAAGCAGCAGTGAAAATGAAAAGGCCCAAATGTCAAAGAATGCCATTTCTGCAACTGAAAGTGAAACATTTGAAAGTGACACATTTAAAATCAAGTTAAAGTGGGGTATGTTCAAAAATGTCAGAGGCGGTGGTGAACAGCAAAGGCAGGCCGGGGCAGAGTTCCAGGGCCAGGGGTGTGACGGCAGGCAGCGTAGGCCGGGGCAGAGTTCCAGGGCGGTGGGGAGAGGACTAGGCCTCGACATAAGGAGATCCATTTGGTGACCAAACAGCAGTGAAAATAAATAGGCCCAAATGTCAAAGAATGACATTTCTGCTACTGAAAGTGAAACATTTAAAATCAAGTTAAAGTGGGGTATGTTCACAAATGTCAGAGGCGGTGGTGAACAGCAGGGGCAGGCTGGGGCAGAGTTCCAGGGCCAGGAGTGTGATGGCAGCACAGGCCGGGGCAGTGTTCCAGGGCCAGAGTGTGACGGCAGGCAGCGTAGGCCGGGGCAGAGTTCCAGGGCGGTGGGGAGAGGACTAGGCCTCAATCCAAGGAGATCCATTTGGTGACCAAACAGCAGTGAAAATAAAAAGGCCCAAGTGTCAAAGAATGACATTTCTGATACTGAAAGTGAACCATTTAAAATCAGGTTAAAGTGGGGTATGTTCACAAATGTCAGAGGCGGTGGTGAACAGCAGGGGCAGGCCGGGACAGAGTTCCAGGGCCAGAGTGTGACGGCAGGCAGTGTAGGCCGGGGCAGAGTTCCAGGGCGGTGGGTGAGAGGACTAGGCCTCAATCCAAGGAGATCCATTTGGTGACCAAACAGCAGTGAAAATAAAAAGGCCCAAGTGTCAAAGAATGACATTTCTGCTACTGAAAGTGAAACATTTGAAAGTGAACCATTTAAAATCAAGTTAAAGTGGGGTATGTTCACAAATGTCAGAGGCGGTGGTGAACAGCAAAGGCAGGCCGGGGCAGAGTTCCAGGGCCAGAGTGTGACGGCAGGCAGTGTAGGCCGGGGCAGAGTTCCAGGGCGGTGGGTGAGAGGACTAGGCCTCAATCCAAGGGGATCCATTTGGTGACCAAGCAGCAGTGAAAATGAAAAGGCCCAAATGTCAAAGAATGCCATTTCTGCAACTGAAAGTGAAACATTTGAAAGTGACACATTTAAAATCAAGTTAAAGTGGGGTATGTTCAAAAATGTCAGAGGCGGTAGTGAACAGCAGAGGTAGGCCGGGGCAGAGTTCCAGGGCCAGGGGTGTCACGGCAGGCAGCGTAGGCCGGGGAAGAGTTCCAGGGCGGTGGGGAGAGGACTAGGCCTCAATCCAAGGGGATCCATTTGGTGACCAAGCAGCAGTGAAAATGAAAAGGCCCAAATGTCAAAGAATGCCATTTCTGCAACTGAAAGTGAAACATTTGAAAGTGACACATTTAAAATCAAGTTAAAGTGGGGTATGTTCAAAAATGTCAGAGGCGGTAGTGAACAGCAGAGGTAGGCCGGGGCAGAGTTCCAGGGCCAGGGGTGTCACGGCAGGCAGCGTAGGCCTGCGCAGAGTTCCAGGGCGGTGGGGAGAGGACTAGGCCTCAATCCAAGGAGATCCATTTGGTGACCAAGCAGCAGTGAAAATAAAAAGGCCCAAATGTCAAAGAATGACATTTCTGCTACTGAAAGTGAAACATTTGAAAGTGAAACATTTAAAATCAAGTTAAAGTGGGGTATGTTCAAAAATGTCAGAGGCGGTAGTGAACAGCAGAGGTAGGCCGGGGCAGAGTTCCAGGGCCAGGGGTGTCACGGCAGGCAGCGTAGGCCGGGGAAGAGTTCCAGGGCGGTGGGGAGAGGACTAGGCCTCAATCCAAGGGGATCCATTTGGTGACCAAGCAGCAGTGAAAATGAAAAGGCCCAAATGTCAAAGAATGCCATTTCTGCAACTGAAAGTGAAACATTTGAAAGTGACACATTTAAAATCAAGTTAAAGTGGGGTATGTTCAAAAATGTCAGAGGCGGTAGTGAACAGCAGAGGTAGGCCGGGGCAGAGTTCCAGGGCCAGGGGTGTCACGGCAGGCAGCGTAGGCCGGGGAAGAGTTCCAGGGCGGTGGGGAGAGGACTAGGCCTCAATCCAAGGGGATCCATTTGGTGACCAAGCAGCAGTGAAAATGAAAAGGCCCAAATGTCAAAGAATGCCATTTCTGCAACTGAAAGTGAAACATTTGAAAGTGACACATTTAAAATCAAGTTAAAGTGGGGTATGTTCAAAAATGTCAGAGGCGGTAGTGAACAGCAGAGGTAGGCCGGGGCAGAGTTCCAGGGCCAGGGGTGTCACGGCAGGCAGCGTAGGCCGGGGAAGAGTTCCAGGGCGGTGGGGAGAGGACTAGGCGCCTCAATCCAAGGGGATCCATTTGGTGACCAAGCAGCAGTGAAAATGAAAAGGCCCAAATGTCAAAGAATGCCATTTCTGCAACTGAAAGTGAAACATTTGAAAGTGACACATTTAAAATCAAGTTAAAGTGGGGTATGTTCAAAAATGTCAGAGGCGGTAGTGAACAGCAGAGGTAGGCCGGGGCAGAGTTCCAGGGCCAGGGGTGTCACGGCAGGCAGCGTAGGCCGGGGCAGAGTTCCAGGGCGGTGGGGAGAGGACTAGGCCTCGATCTAAGGAGATCCATTTGGTGACCAAACAGCAGTGAAAATAAAAAGGCCCAAATGTCAAAGAATGACATTTTTGATACTGAAAGTGAACCATTTAAAATCAAGTGAAAGTGGAGTACGTTCAAAAATGTCAGAGGCGGTGGTGAACAGCAGGGGCAGGCCGGGGCATAGTTCCAGGGCCAGAGTGTGACGGCAGCACAGGCCGGGGCAGAGCTCCAGGGCCAGAGTGTGACGGCAGGCAGCATAGGCCGGGGCACAGTTCCAGGGCCAGAGTGTGACGGCAGGCAGCGTAGGCCGGGGCAGAGTTCCAGGGCGGTGGGGAGAGGACTAGGCCTCGAGATAAGGTGATCCATTTGGTGACCAAGCAGCAGTGGAAATAAAAAGGCCCAAATTTCAAAGAATGACATTTTTGATACTGAAAGTGAAACATTTAAAATCAAGTTAAAGTGGGGTACGTTCAAAAATGTCAGAGGCGGTAATGAGCAGCAGAGGCAGGCCGTGGGCACAGTTCCAGGGCCAGAGTGTGACGGCAGCACAGGCCGGGGCAGAGTTCCAGGGCCAGAGTGTGACGGCAGGCAGCATAGGCCGGGGCACAGTTCCAGGGCCAGAGTGTGACGGCACGCAGCGTAGGCCGGGGCAGAGTTCCAGGGCGGTGGGGAGAGGACTAGGCCTCGAGATAAGGAGATCCATTTGGTGACCCAACAGCAGTGAAAATAAAAAGGCCCAAATGTCAAAGAATGACATTTCTGCTACTGAAAGTGACACATTTAAAATCAAGTGAAAGTGGGGTATGTTCAAAAAATGACAGAGGCGGTAATGAGCAGCAGAGGCAGGCCGGGGCACAGTTCCAGGGCCAGAGTGTGACACTGTCCGCCGATAGATAACCCTTTGCACATTATCGTCATCATCATTATCAGCAGCAGTTGCTGTCAGCCAGCTCCAGAGTGTATGAGCGGCGTGTGCTGCCCATTGCAGCCCAGGGTAGAGGAGCCGTGTGCAAGCTGTGCATGCCCGGGGGCAACAGTGTATGAGCTCCTCAGCGCCAGCGGGGGGGGGGTCCCACTATGTCCCAAGCCGCCTGACATGTACTTCCGGTCGGCTAGGAGGTGGCATGTCAGCTGGGCTGTCAGCCAGCTCCAGAGTGTATGAGCGGTGTGTGCCTGCACCCGTGGGGGGGGGGGGGGGGGGGGATACAGGAGCCATGGGGAAGCTGTGCAAGACCGGGGGCAGCCGTGTACGAGCTCCGCAGCGCCCCTTGTGGACTTCCAGGGCAAGAGCGGTATGAGCGGCAAAGTCATGCCGACCTCCTGGAAGTCCCCGTCGGCCTCGCTCGCGGGTCGGTCCCGCTGGTTTTTTTACCTTCTTAATAAAAAAACTTTTTTTTTTTATGGTATTTTCTGAAGCCTCAAGCCCACCTGCATTTGCACGAGCAAGGCCACCTCGGTGACTCCTACCGAAAGCGGCCGGGAGCCATCTCCGTGTACGAGCGGCGGTGCGGCGTGTGCCTGCCTATTGCACCCGTGGGGGGATAGAGGAGCCTTGTGGAAGCTGTGCCAGCCCGGGGGCAGCCCTGTACGAGCTCCACAGCGCCCGCGGCGAGTCCCGCCGTGTCCACCCGGCTGCCAAGCACTTCCGGTCCGCGAGTGATGCATGACAGCGGCCGGGAGCCAGCTCCGCCTATCAGCGGCGGTGTGCCTGCCTTCTGCACCCGTGGGGGGATAGAGGGGCCCCGTGGGAGCTGCTGCATGCCGGCAGCTTCCTTGTGGGAGCTCCACAGCGCCCGCGGTCCTCGGCGGACTTCCAGGGCAAGAGCGGTATGAGCGGCCACCTCATGCCGACCTCCTGGAAGTCCCCGTCGGCTTAGCTCGCGGGTCGGTCCCGCTGTTTTTTTTTTTACCTTCTTAATAAAAAAATCTTTTTTTTTTTATGGTACTTTCGGAAGCCTCAAGCCCACCTGCAGTTGCACGAGCAAGGACACCTCGGTGACTCCTACCGAAAGCGGCCGGGAGTCATCTCCGTGTACGAGCGGCGTGTGCGGCGTGTGCCTGCCTATTGCACCCGTGGGGGGATAGAGGAGCCATGGGGAAGCTGTGCCAGCCCGGGGGCAGCCCTGTACGAGCTCCACAGCACCCGCGGCGAGTCCCGCCGTGTCCACCCGGCTGCCAAGCACTTCCGGTCCGCGAGTGATGCATGACAGCGGCCGGGAGCCAGCTCCGCCTATCAGCGGCGGTGTGCCTGCCTTCTGCACCCGTGGGGGGATAGAGGGGCCCCGTGGGAGCTTGTGGATGCCGGCAGCTTCCTTGTGGGAGCTCCACAGCGCCCGCGGCGAGTCCCGTCGTGTCCACCCGGCTGCCAAGCACTTCCGGTCCGCGAGTGATGCATGACAGCGGCCGGGAGCCAGCTCCGCCTATCAGCGGCGGTGTGCCTGCCTTCTGCACCCGTGGGGGGATAGAGGGGCCCCGTGGGAGCTGCTGCATGCCGGCAGCTTCCTTGTGGGAGCTCCACAGCGCCCGCGGTCCTCTGCGGACTTCCAGGGCAAGAGCGGTATGAGCGGCCACCTCATGCCGACCTCCTGGAAGTCCCCGTCGGCTTAGCTCGCGGGTCGGTCCCGCTGTTTTTTTTTTTACCTTCTTAATAAAAAAATCTTTTTTTTTTTATGGTACTTTCGGAAGCCTCAAGCCCACCTGCAGTTGCACGAGCAAGGACACCTCGGTGACTCCTACCGAAAGCGGCCGGGAGTCATCTCCGTGTACGAGCGGCGTGTGCGGCGTGTGCCTGCCTATTGCACCCGTGGGGGGATAGAGGAGCCATGGGGAAGCTGTGCCAGCCCGGGGGCAGCCCTGTACGAGCTCCACAGCACCCGCGGCGAGTCCCGCCGTGTCCACCCGGCTGCCAAGCACTTCCGGTCCGCGAGTGATGCATGACAGCGGCCGGGAGCCAGCTCCGCCTATCAGCGGCGGTGTGCCTGCCTTCTGCACCCGTGGGGGGATAGAGGGGCCCCGTGGGAGCTTGTGGATGCCGGCAGCTTCCTTGTGGGAGCTCCACAGCGCCCGCGGCGAGTCCCGTCGTGTCCACCCGGCTGCCAAGCACTTCCGGTCCGCGAGTGATGCATGACAGCGGCCGGGAGCCAGCTCCGCCTATCAGCGGCGGTGTGCCTGCCTTCTGCACCCGTGGGGGGATAGAGGGGCCCCGTGGGAGCTGCTGCATGCCGGCAGCTTCCTTGTGGGAGCTCCACAGCGCCCGCGGTCCTCTGCGGACTTCCAGGGCAAGAGCGGTAGGAGCCTCCACCTCATGCCGACCTCCTGGAAGTCCCCGTCGGCCTAGCTCGCGGGTCGGTCCCGCTGTGGTTTTTTTTACCTTCTTAATAAAAAAACTTTTTTTTTTTATGGTATTTTCCGAAGCCCCAAGCCCACCTGCATTTGCACGAGCAAGGCCACCTCGGTGACTCCTACCGAAAGCGGCCGGGAGCCATCTCCGTGTACGAGCGGCGTGTGCGGCGTGTGCCTGCCTATTGCACCCGTGGGGGGATAGAGGAGCCTTGTGGAAGCTGTGCCAGCCGGGGGGCAGCCCTGTACGAGCTCCACAGCACCCGCGGCGAGTCCCGCCGTGTCCACCCGGCTGACAAGCACTTCCGGTCCGCGAGTGATGCATGACAGCGGCCGGGAGCCAGCTCCGCCTATCAGCGGCGTGTGCCTGCCTTCTGCACCCGTGGGGGGATAGAGGGGCCCCGTGGGAGCTTGTGGATGCCGGCAGCTTCCTTGTGGGAGCTCCACAGCGCCCGCGGCGAGTCCCGTCGTGTCCACCCGGCTGCAAAGCACTTCCGGTCCGCGAGTGATGCATGACAGCGGCCGGGAGCCAGCTCCGCCTATCAGCGGCGGTGTGCCTGCCTTCTGCACCCGTGGGGGGATAGAGGGGCCCCGTGGGAGCTGCTGGATGCCAGCAGCTTCCTTGTGGGAGCTCCACAGCGCCCGCGGTCCTCTGCGGACTTCCAGGGCAAGAGCGGTAGGAGCCTCCACCTCATGCCGACCTCCTGGAAGTCCCCGTCGGCCTAGCTCGCGGGTCGGTCCCGCTGTTTTTTTTTTTACCTTCTTAATAAAAAAACTTTTTTTTTTTATGGTATTTTCCGAAGCCCCAAGCCCCCCTGCATTTGCACGAGCAAGGCCACCTCGGTGACTCCTACCGAAAGCGGCCGGGAGCCATCTCCGTGTACGAGCGGCGTGTGCGGCGTGTGCCTGCCTATTGCACCCGTGGGGGGATAGAGGAGCCTTGTGGAAGCTGTGCCAGCCCGGGGGCAGCCCTGTACGAGCTCCACAGCACCCGCGGCGAGTCCCGCCGTGTCCACCCGGCTGACAAGCACTTCCGGTCCGCGAGTGATGCATGACAGCGGCCGGGAGCCAGCTCCGCCTATTAGCGGCGGTGTGCCTGCCTTCTGCACCCGTGGGGGGATAGAGGGGCCCCGTGGGAGCTTGTGGATGCCGGCAGCTTCCTTGTGGGAGCTCCACAGCGCCCGCGGCGAGTCCCGTAGTTCACCCGCCCGACATGCACTTCCGGTCCGCGACGGACTTCCAGGGCTCAAGCGGTAGGTGCGGCCACCTCATGCCGACCTCCTGGAACTCCCCCTCGGCCTGGCTCGCGTGTCTGTCTTCATTCACGTTTTGGAGGAAAAACCCTATGAGGTTTTTATTTTGGCCTTCAGCCAAGCAGCAGTTCCAGGAGGCCGGGCATTTTGGCACCTCCCACCGGTGTAATTGGCGAGGTGACACTTTTAGGGGTGTGAACATCTCCTACGCCTGAAATACTGTGAGAGGGAGAACTTGCTCCGCCTCCCAAGTCCAACACTTCCAGGACGAGAGGAGGGCGGGAGGCGTTCCCGGCTTAGGCCGAATGCTGCTTCCACGGCGATAGCGGCACCAAGCCGCCCTCTCACGCCGCTGCCCTGGATGTCCCCGTCGGCCTCGCTCGCTGGTCGGATCCGGTGTTTTTTTACCTTCTTAATAAAAAAATATTTTTTTTTTTTATGTTATTTCCTGAAGCCCCAAGCCCACCTGCAGTTGCACGAGCAAGGCCACCTCGGCAACTCCTACCGAAAGCCGTGAACGAGGAAGTACAAACGGGAGCTGCTCCCGTTCCAAGCCGAGAAGGACTTCCATGGTGTGACCGGTAGGTAGTGGCACCTCCTGCCGTCCTCCTGGAAGTCCCCGTCGGCCTGGCTCACGGCTCGGTCCCGCTGTGAGTTTTACCTTCATAATAAAAAAACACTTTTTTTTTTTATGGTATTTTATGAAGTCCCAAGCCGACCTGCAGTTGCAGGAGCTCGGCCACCTCGGCAACTCCTACCGAAAGCCGTGAACGAGGAAGTACAAACGGGAGCTGCTCCCGTTCCAAGCCGAGAAGGACTTCCATGGTGTGACCGGTAGGTAGTGGCACCTCCTGCCGTCCTCCTGGAAGTCCCCGTCGGCCTCGCTCGCAGGTCTGTCTTCATTGACGTTTTGGAGAAAAAACCCTATGAGGTTTTTATTTTGGGCCTCAGCCGGGCAGCAGTTCCATGAGCCCGGGTACTTTGGCACCTTACCCCGGTGTATTTGAGGTGGTGACACTTTTAGGGGTGTGAATATCTCCTTCACCTGAAATCCTGTGAGAGGGCATCTAGGTTTTGAGTTCCAAGTCCCAACGGTTCTTCCTAGCGGGAAGTCCTAACCGTTCCTGGCCGAGAGTGACTTCCAGGGTTTGAGCAATAGGTACCGGCCTGCCCTCTCACGGTGCCTCCTGGAAGTCCCCGTCGGCCTCGTTCGCTGGTCGGTCCGCTGCACCTTAACTTCCATGAAAGAAGTTTGGTGCATTCTTTCTGGAGTCCCAGGCCGACCAGCAGTTGCAGGAGCTCGGCCAGCTCTGTGACTCCAACCGAGTACCGTGAAGGAGGACGTGCTGCACGTTCTTGCGGGAGCTGCACCTGGTCCAACCCGAGAAGGACTTCCATGGTGTGACCGGTATGTAGTGGCACGTCATGCCGGCCTCCTGGAAGTCCCCGTCGTCCTCGCTCGCTGGTCGGTCCGCTGCACCTGAACTTCCACGAAAGAACTTTGATGCATTCTTTCTGGAGTCCCAGGCCGACCAGCAGTTGCAGGAGCTCGGCCACCTTGGCGGCTCCAACCGAACACCTTGAAGGAGGACGTGCTGCACGTTCTAGCAGGAGCTGCACCTGGTTCAAACCGAGAAGGACTTCCATGGTGTCACCGGTATGTAGTGGCACGTCATGCCGGCCTCCTGGAAGTCCCCGTCGGCCTCGTTCGCTGGTCGGTCCGCTGCACCTGACTTTCCATGAAAGAACTGTGGTGCATTCTTTCTGAAGTCCCAGGCCGACCAGCAGTTGCAGGAGCTCGGCCACGGTGGTGAGTCCAACCGAGTACTGTGAAGGAGGACGTGCTACACGTTCTAGCGGGAGCTGTACCTGGTTCAACCCGAGAATGACTTCCATGGTGTGACCGGTATGTAGTGGCACGTCATGCCGGCCTCCTGGAAGTCCCCGTCGGCCTCGCTCGCAGGTCTGTCTTCATTGACGTTTTGGAGGAAAAACCCTATGAGGTTTTTATTTTGGGCTTCAGCCGGGCAGCAGTTCCAGGAGCCCGGGTACTTTGGCACCTTACCCCGGTGTATTTGAGGTGGTGACACTTTTAGGGGTGTGAATATCTCCTTCACCTGAAATCCTGTGAGAGGGCATTTCTGCTCCGCGTTCCAAGTCCTAACGGTTCTTCCTAGCGGGAAGTCCTAACCGTTCGTGGCCGAGAAGGACTTCCAGGGAGTGACCGGTATGTAGTGGCACGTCATGCCGGCCTCCTGGAAGTCCCCATCGGCCTTGCTCCCTGGTCGGTCCGCTGCACCTGAACTTCCACGAAAGAACTTTGGTACATTCTTTCTGGAGTCCCAGGCCGACCAGCAGTTGCAGGAGCTCGGCCACGGTGGTGAGTTCAACCGAGTACTGTGAAGGAGGACGTGCTGCACGTTCTAGCGGGAAGCTATACCTGGTTCAACCCGAGAAGGACTTCCATGGTGTGACCGGTATGTAGTGGCACGTCATGCCGGCCTCCTGGAAGTCCCCGTCGGCCTCGTTCGCTGGTCGGTCCGCTGCACCTGACTTTCCATGAAAGAACTGTGGTGCATTCTTTCTGAAGTCCCAGGCCGACCAGCAGTTGCAGGAGCTCGGCCACGGTGTTGAGTCCAACCGAGTACTGTGAAGGAGGACGTGCTACACGTTCTAGCGGGAGCTGTACCTGGTTCAACCCGAGAAGGACTTCCATGGTGTGACCGGTATGTAGTGGCACGTCATGCCGGCCTCCTGGAAGTCCCCGTCGGCCTCGTTCGCTGGTCGGTCCGCTGCACCTGACTTTCCATGAAAGAACTGTGGTGCATTCTTTCTGAAGTCCCAGGCCGACCAGCAGTTGCAGGAGCTCGGCCACGGTGTTGAGTCCAACCGAGTACTGTGAAGGAGGACGTGCTACACGTTCTAGCGGGAGCTGTACCTGGTTCAACCCGAGAAGGACTTCCATGGTGTGACCGGTATGTAGTGGCACGTCATGCCGGCCTCCTGGAAGTCCCCGTCGGCCTCGCTCGCAGGTCTGTCTTCATTGACGTTTTGGAGGAAAAACCCTATGAGGTTTTTATTTTGGGCTTCAGCCGGGCAGCAGTTCCAGGAGCCCGGGTACTTTGGCACCTTACCCCGGTGTATTTGAGGTGGTGACACTTTTTAGGGGTGTGAATATCTCCTTCACCTGAAATCCTGTGAGAGGGCATTTCTGCTCCGCGTTCCAAGTCCTAACGGTTCTTCCTAGCGGGAAGTCCTAACCGTTCGTGGCCGAGAAGGACTTCCAGGGAGTGACCGGTATGTAGTGGCACGTCATGCCGGCCTCCTGGAAGTCCCCATCGGCCTTGCTCCCTGGTCGGTCCGCTGCACCTGAACTTCCACGAAAGAACTTTGGTACATTCTTTCTGGAGTCCCAGGCCGACCAGCAGTTGCAGGAGCTCGGCCACGGTGGTGAGTTCAACCGAGTACTGTGAAGGAGGACGTGCTGCACGTTCTAGCGGGAGCTATACCTGGTTCAACCCGAGAAGGACTTCCATGGTGTGACCGGTATGTAGTGGCACGTCATGCCGGCCTCCTGGAAGTCCCCGTCGGCCTCGTTCGCTGGTCGGTCCGCTGCACCTGACTTTCCATGAAAGAACTGTGGTGCATTCTTTCTGAAGTCCCAGGCCGACCAGCAGTTGCAGGAGCTCGGCCACGGTGTTGAGTCCAACCGAGTACTGTGAAGGAGGACGTGCTACACGTTCTAGCGGGAGCTGTACCTGGTTCAACCCGAGAAGGACTTCCATGGTGTGACCGGTATGTAGTGGCACGTCATGCCGGCCTCCTGGAAGTCCCCGTCGGCCTCGTTCGCTGGTCGGTCCGCTGCACCTGACTTTCCATGAAAGAACTGTGGTGCATTCTTTCTGAAGTCCCAGGCCGACCAGCAGTTGCAGGAGCTCGGCCACGGTGTTGAGTCCAACCGAGTACTGTGAAGGAGGACGTGCTACACGTTCTAGCGGGAGCTGTACCTGGTTCAACCCGAGAAGGACTTCCATGGTGTGACCGGTATGTAGTGGCACGTCATGCCGGCCTCCTGGAAGTCCCCGTCGGCCTCGCTCGCAGGTCTGTCTTCATTGACGTTTTGGAGGAAAAACCCTATGAGGTTTTTATTTTGGGCTTCAGCCGGGCAGCAGTTCCAGGAGCCCGGGTACTTTGGCACCTTACCCCGGTGTATTTGAGGTGGTGACACTTTTTAGGGGTGTGAATATCTCCTTCACCTGAAATCCTGTGAGAGGGCATTTCTGCTCCGCGTTCCAAGTCCTAACGGTTCTTCCTAGCGGGAAGTCCTAACCGTTCGTGGCCGAGAAGGACTTCCAGGGAGTGACCGGTATGTAGTGGCACGTCATGCCGGCCTCCTGGAAGTCCCCATCGGCCTTGCTCCCTGGTCGGTCCGCTGCACCTGAACTTCCACGAAAGAACTTTGGTACATTCTTTCTGGAGTCCCAGGCCGACCAGCAGTTGCAGGAGCTCGGCCACGGTGGTGAGTTCAACCGAGTACTGTGAAGGAGGACGTGCTGCACGTTCTAGCGGGAGCTATACCTGGTTCAACCCGAGAAGGACTTCCATGGTGTGACCGGTATGTAGTGGCACGTCATGCCGGCCTCCTGGAAGTCCCCGTCGGCCTCGTTCGCTGGTCGGTCCGCTGCACCTGACTTTCCATGAAAGAACTGTGGTGCATTCTTTCTGAAGTCCCAGGCCGACCAGCAGTTGCAGGAGCTCGGCCACGGTGTTGAGTCCAACCGAGTACTGTGAAGGAGGACGTGCTACACGTTCTAGCGGGAGCTGTACCTGGTTCAACCCGAGAAGGACTTCCATGGTGTGACCGGTATGTAGTGGCACGTCATGCCGGCCTCCTGGAAGTCCCCGTCGGCCTCGCTCGCAGGTCTGTCTTCATTGACGTTTTGGAGGAAAAACCCTATGAGGTTTTTATTTTGGGCTTCAGCCGGGCAGCAGTTCCAGGAGCCCGGGTACTTTGGCACCTTACCCCGGTGTATTTGAGGTGGTGACACTTTTAGGGGTGTGAATATCTCCTTCACCTGAAATCCTGTGAGAGGGCATTTCTGCTCCGCGTTCCAAGTCCTAACGGTTCTTCCTAGCGGGAAGTCCTAACCGTTCGTGGCCGAGAAGGACTTCCAGGGAGTGACCGGTATGTAGTGGCACGTCATGCCGGCCTCCTGGAAGTCCCCATCGGCCTTGCTCGTTGGTCGGTCCGCTGCACCTGAACTTTCACGAAAGAACTTTGGTACATTCTTTCTGGAGTCCCAGGCCGACCAGCAGTTGCAGGAGCTCGGCCACGGTGGTGAGTTCAACCGAGTACTGTGAAGGAGGATGTGCTGCACGTTCTAGCGGGAGCTATACCTGGTTCAACCCGAGAAGGGCTTCCATGGTGTGACCGGTATGTAGTGGCACGTCATGCCGGCCTCCTGGAAGTCCCCGTCGGCCTCGTTCGCTGGTCGGTCCGCTGCACCTGACTTTCCATGAAAGAACTTTGGTGCATTCTTTCTGAAGTCCCAGGCCGACCAGCAGTTGCAGGAGCTCGGCCAGCTTGGCGACTCCAACCCGAGTACCTTGAAGGAGGACGTGCTGCACGTTCTAGCGGGAGCTGCACCTGTTCCAACCCGAGAAGGACTTCCATGGTCTGACCGGTATGTAGTGGCACGTCATGCCGGCCTCCTGGAAGTCCCCGTCGGCTTCGCTCGCAGGTCTGTCTTCATTGACGTTTTGGAGGAAAAACCCTATGAGGTTTTTATTTTGGGCTTCAGCCGGGCAGCAGTTCCAGGAGCCCGGGTACTTTGGCACCTTACCCCGGTGTATTTGAGGTGGTGACACTTTTAGGGGTGTGAATATCTCCTTCACCTGAAATCCTGTGAGAGGGCATTTCTGCTCCGCGTTCCAAGTCCTAACGGTTCTTCCTAGCGGGAAGTCCTAACCGTTTGTGGCCGAGAAGGACTTCCAGGGAGTGAGGGGTAGGCACCGGCCCCCTCATGCCGGCCTCCTGGAAGTCCCCATCGGCCTTGCTCCCTGGTCGGTCCGCTGCACCTGAACTTCCACGAAAGAACTTTGGTGCATTCTTTCTGGAGTCCCAGGCCGACCAGCAGTTGCAGGAGCTCGGCCACGTTGGCGACTCCAACCGAGTACCGTGAAGGAGGACGTGCTGCACGTTCTAGCGGGAGCTGCACCTGTTCCAACCCGAGAAGGACTTCCATGGTGTGACCGGTATGTAGTGGCACGTCATGCTGGCCTCCTGGAAGTCCCCGTCGGCCTCGTTCGCTGGTCGGTCCGCTGCACCTGACTTTCCATGAAAGAACTTTGGTGCATTCTTTCTGAAGTCCCAGGCCGACCAGCAGTTGCAGGAGCTCGGCCAGCTTGGCGACTCCAACCCGAGTACCTTGAAGGAGGACGTGCTGCACGTTCTAGCGGGAGCTGCACCTGTTCCAACCCGAGAAGGACTTCCATGGTGTGACCGGTATGTAGTGGCACGTCATGCCGGCCTCCTGGAAGTCCCCGTCGGCCTCGCTCGCAGATCGGTCTTCATTGACGTTTTGGAGGAAAAACCCTATGAGGTTTTTATTTTGGGCTTCAGCCGGGCAGCAGTTCCAGGAGCCCGGGCACTTTGGCACCTTACCCCGGTGTATTTGAGGTGGTGACACTTTTAGGGGTGCGAATATCTCCTTCACCTGAAATCCTGTGAGAGGGCATTTTGGTTTCGTGTTCCAAGTCCCTACGGTTCTTCCTAACGGGAAGTCCTAACCGTTCGTGGCCGAGAGTGACTTCCAGGGTGTGAGCGATAGGCACCGGCCCTCTCATGGTGTCTCCTGGAAGTCCCGGTCGGCCTCGTTCGCTGGTCGGTCCGCTGCACCTGAACTTCCACGAAATAACTTTGGCGCATTCTTTCTGGAGTCCCAGGCCGACCAGCAGTTGCAGGAGCTCGGCCAGCTTGGTGACTCCAGCCGAGTACCGTGAAGGAGGACGTGCTGCACGTTCTAGCGGGAGCTACACCTGGTCCAACCCGAGAAGGACTTCCATGGTGTGACCGGTATGTAGTGGCACATCATGCCGGCCTCCTGGAAGTCCCCGTCGGCCTCTGCCACCTGTCGTTAAGCTGTGAGAGGAGCACGTGCTCCCGCGCCGT
>NW_027463403.1:0-2500 GCF_050947455.1 Rhinoderma darwinii | reverse complement strand
AATAAAAAGGCCCAAATGTCAAAGAATGACACTTTTAATACTGAAAGTGAAACATTTAAAATCAAGTTAAAGTGGGGTATGTTCCAGAAATGTCAGAGACGGTAATGAGCAGCAGAGGCAGGCCGGGGCAGAGTTCCAGGGCCAGGGGTGTGACGGCAGGCAGCGTAGGCCGGGGCAGAGTTCCAGGGCGGTGGGGAGAGGACTAGGCCTCAATCCAAGGAGATCCATTTGGTGACTAAACAGCAGTGACAATAAAAAGGCCCAAATGCCAAAGAATGACATTTCTGCTACTGAAAGTGAAACATTTAAAATCAAGTTACAGTGGGGTATGTTCACAAATGTCAGAGGCGGTAGTGAACAGCAGAGGTAGGCCGGGGCAGAGTTCCAGGGCCAGGGGTGTGACGGCAGGCAGCGTAGGCCGGGGCAGAGTTCCAGGGCGGTGGGTGAGAGGACTAGGCCTCAATCCAAGGAGATCCATTTGGTGACCAAGCAGCAGTGAAAATAAAAAGGCCCAAATGTCAAAGAATGACATTTCTGCTACTGAAAGTGAAACATTTGAAAGTGAACCATTTAAAATCAAGTTAAAGTGGGGTATGTTCAAAAATGTCAGAGGCGGTGGTGAGCAGCAGAGGCAGGCCGGGGCAGAGTTCCAGGGCCAGAGTGTGACGGCAGCACAGGCCGGGGCAGAGCTCCAGGGCCAGGGGTGTGACGGCAGGCAGCGTAGGCCGGGGCAGAGTTCCAGGGCGGTGGGGAGAGGACTAGGCCTCAATCCAAGGAGATCCATTTGGTGACTAAACAGCAGTGACAATAAAAAGGCCCAAATGCCAAAGAATGACATTTCTGCTACTGAAAGTGAAACATTTAAAATCAAGTTACAGTGGGGTATGTTCACAAATGTCAGAGGCGGTAGTGAACAGCAGAGGTAGGCCGGGGCAGAGTTCCAGGGCCAGGGGTGTGACGGCAGGCAGCGTAGGCCGGGGCAGAGTTCCAGGGCGGTGGGTGAGAGGACTAGGCCTCAATCCAAGGAGATCCATTTGGTGACCAAGCAGCAGTGAAAATAAAAAGGCCCAAATGTCAAAGAATGACATTTCTGCTACTGAAAGTGAAACATTTGAAAGTGAACCATTTAAAATCAAGTTAAAGTGGGGTATGTTCAAAAATGTCAGAGGCGGTGGTGAGCAGCAGAGGCAGGCCGGGGCAGAGTTCCAGGGCCAGAGTGTGACGGCAGCACAGGCCGGGGCAGAGCTCCAGGGCCAGGGTGTGACGGCAGGCAGCGTAGGCCGGGGCAGAGTTCCAGGGCGGTGGGGGAGAGGACTAGGCCTCGACATAAGGAGATCCATTTGGTGACCAAACAGCAGTGAAAATAAATAGGCCCAAATGTCAAAGAATGACATTTCTGCTACTGAAAGTGAAACATTTAAAATCAAGTTAAAGTGGGGTATGTTCACAAATGTCAGAGGCGGTGGTGAACAGCAGGGGCAGGCGGGGCAGAGTTCCAGGGCCAGGGTGTGACGGCAGGCAGCGTAGGCCGGGGCAGAGTTCCAGGGCGGTGGGTGAGAGGACTAGGCCTCAATCCAAGGAGATCCATTTGGTGACCAAACAGCAGTGAAAATAAAAAGGCCCAAGTGTCAAAGAATGACATTTCTGCTACTGAAAGTGAAACATTTGAAAGTGAACCATTTAAAATCAAGTTAAAGTGGGGTATGTTCAAAAATGTCAGAGGCGGTAGTGAACAGCAGAGGTAGGCCGGGGCAGAGTTCCAGGGCCAGGGGTGTCACGGCAGGCAGCGTAGGCCGGGGAAGAGTTCCAGGGCGGTGGGGAGAGGACTAGGCCTCAATCCAAGGGGATCCATTTGGTGACCAAGCAGCAGTGAAAATGAAAAGGCCCAAATGTCAAAGAATGCCATTTCTGCAACTGAAAGTGAAACATTTGAAAGTGACACATTTAAAATCAAGTTAAAGTGGGGTATGTTCAAAAATGTCAGAGGCGGTAGTGAGCAGCAGAGGTAGGCCGGGGCAGAGTTCCAGGGCCAGGGGTGTCCACGGCCAGGCAGCGTAGGCCGGGGAAGAGTTCCAGGGGCGGTGGGGAGAGGACTAGGCCTCAATCCAAGGGGATCCATTTGGTGACCAAGCAGCAGTGAAAATGAAAAGGCCCAAATGTCAAAGAATGCCATTTCTGCAACTGAAAGTGAAACATTTGAAAGTGACACATTTAAAATCAAGTTAAAGTGGGGTATGTTCAAAAATGTCAGAGGCGGTAGTGAACAGCAGAGGTAGGCCGGGGCAGAGTTCCAGGGCCAGGGGTGTCACGGCAGGCAGCGTAGGCCGGGGAAGAGTTCCAGGGCGGTGGGGAGAGGACTAGGCCCTCAATCCAAGGGGATCCATTTTGGTGACCAAGCAGCAGTGAAAATGAAAAGGCCCAAATGTCAAAGAATGCCATTTCTGCAAACTGAAAGTGAAACATTTGAAAGTGACACATTTAAAATCAAGTTAAAGTGGGG
>NW_027463402.1:0-160781 GCF_050947455.1 Rhinoderma darwinii | reverse complement strand
ATTATATGAGCACTGCATGGTGGTATTATTTGAGCACTGTATGGTTTTATTATTATATGAGCACTGCATGGTGGTATTATTATATGAGCACTGTATGGTGGTATTATTATATGAGCACTGCATGGTGGTATTATTATATGAGCACTGTATGGTGGTATTATTATATGAGCGCTGCATGGTGGTATTATTATATGAGCGCTGCATGGTGGTATTATTATATGAGCACTGTATGGTGGTATTATTATATGATTACTGCATGGTGGTATTATTATATGAGCGCTGCATGGTGGTATTATTATATGAGCACTGCATGGTGGTATTATTATATGAGCACTGCATGGTGGTATTATTATTTAAGCACTGTATGGTGGTATTATTATATGAGCACTGTATGGTGGTATTATTATTTGAGCGCTGTATGGTGGTATTATTATATGAGCGCTGTATGGTGGTATTATTATATGATTACTGCATGGTGGTATTATTATATGAGCACTGCATGGTGGTATTATTATATGAGCACTGTATGGTGGTATTATTATATGAGCACTGTATGGTGGTATTATTATATGAGCACTGCATGGTGGTATTATTATATGAGCACTGTATGGTGGTATTATTATATGAGCACTGTATGGTGGTATTATTATATGAGCACTGCATGGTGGTATTATTATATGAGCACTGCATGGTGGTATTATTATATGAGCGCTGTATGGTGGTATTATTATATGAGCACTGTATGGTGGTATTATTATTATATGATTACTGCATGGTGGTATTATTATATGAGCACTGTATGGTGGTATTATTATATGAGCGCTGTATGGTGGTATTATTATATGAGCGCTGTATGGTGGTATTATTATATGAGCACTGTATGGTGGTATTATTATATGAGCACTGCATGGTGGTATTATTATATGAGCACTGCATGGTGGTATTATTATATGAGCACTGTATGGTGGTATTATTATTATATGATTACTGCATGGTGGTATTATTATATGAGCACTGTATGGTGGTATTATTATATGAGCACTGTATGGTGGTATTATTATTATATGATTACTGCATGGTGGTATTATTATATGAGCACTGTATGGTGGTATTATTATATGAGCACTGTATGGTGGTATTATTATTATATGATTACTGCATGGTGGTATTATTATATGAGCACTGCATGGTGGTATTATTATATGAGCACTGTATGGTGGTATTATTATATGAGCACTGTATGGTGGTATTATTATATGAGCACTGTATGGTGGTATTATTATATGAGCACTGTATGGTGGTATTATTATATGAGCACTGCATGGTGGTATTATTATATGAGCACTGTATGGTGGTATTATTATTTGAGCACTGTATGGTGGTATTATTATATGAGCACTGTATGGTGGTATTATTATATGAGCACTGTATGGTGGTATTATTATATGAGCACTGTATGGTGGTATTATTATATGAGCACTGCATGGTGGTATTATTATATGAGCACTGCATGGTAATATTATTATATGAGCACTGTATGGTGGTATAATTATATGAGCTCTGTATGGTGGTATTATTATATGAGCGCTGCATGGTGGTATTATTATATGAGCACTGCATGGTGGTATTATTATATGAGCACTGCATGGTAATATTATTATATGAGCACTGTATGGTGGTATAATTATATGAGCACTGTATGGTGGTATTATTATATGAGCGCTGCATGGTGGTATTATTATATGAGCACTGCATGGTGGTATTATATGAGCACTGTATGGTGGTATTATTATATGAGCACTCTATGGTGGTATTATTATATGAGCACTGTATGGTGGTATTATTATATGAGCACTGTATGGTGGTATTATTATATGAGCACGGTATGGTGGTATTATTATATGAGCACTGCATGGTGGTATTATTATATGAGCGCTGTATGGTGGTATTATTATATGATTACTGCATGGTGGTATTATTATATGAGCACTGCATGGTGGTATTATTATATGAGCACTGTATGGTGGTATTATTATATGAGCACTGTATGGTGGTATTATTATATGAGCACTGCATGGTGGTATTATTATATGAGCACTGTATGGTGGTATTATTATATGAGCACTGTATGGTGGTATTATTATATGAGCACTGCATGGTGGTATTATTATATGAGCACTGCATGGTGGTATTATTATATGAGCGCTGTATGGTGGTATTATTATATGAGCACTGTATGGTGGTATTATTATATGAGCACTGTATGGTGGTATTATTATATGAGCACTGTATGGTGGTATTATTATATGAGCACTGCATGGTGGTATTATTATATGAGCACTGTATGGTGGTATTATTATATGAGCACTGTATGGTGGTATTATTATATGAGCACTGCATGGTGGTATTATTATATGAGCACTGCATGGTGGTATTATTATATGAGCGCTGTATGGTGGTATTATTATATGAGCACTGTATGGTGGTATTATTATTATATGATTACTGCATGGTGGTATTATTATATGAGCACTGTATGGTCGTATTATTATATGAGCGCTGTATGGTGGTATTATTATATGAGCGCTGTATGGTGGTATTATTATATGAGCACTGTATGGTGGTATTATTATATGAGCACTGCATGGTGGTATTATTATATGAGCACTGCATGGTGGTATTATTATATGAGCACTGTATGGTGGTATTATTATTATATGATTACTGCATGGTGGTATTATTATATGAGCACTGTATGGTAGTATTATTATATGAGCACTGTATGGTGGTATTATTATTATATGATTACTGCATTGTGGTATTATTATATGAGCACTGTATGGTGGTATTATTATATGAGCACTGTATGGTGGTATTATTATATGAGCACTGTATGGTGGTATTATTATATGAGCACTGCATGGTGGTATTATTATATGAGCACTGCATGGTAATATTATTATATGAGCACTGTATGGTGGTATAATTATATGAGCACTGTATGGTGGTATTATTATATGAGCGCTGCATGTGGTATTATATGAGCACTGCATGGTGGTATTATATGAGCACTGTATGGTGGTATTATTATATGAGCACTGCATGGTGGTATTATTATATGAGCACTGTATGGTGGTATTATTATATGAGCACTGTATGGTGGTATTATTATATGAGCACTGTATGGTGGTATTATTATATGAGCACTGCATGGTGGTATTATTATATGAGCGCTGTATGGTGGTATTATTATATGAGCACTGTATGGTGGTATTATTATTATATGATTACTGCATGGTGGTATTATTATATGAGCACTGTATGGTCGTATTATTATATGAGCGCTGTATGGTGGTATTATTATATGAGCGCTGTATGGTGGTATTATTATATGAGCACTGTATGGTGGTATTATTATATGAGCACTGCATGGTGGTATTATTATATGAGCACTGCATGGTGGTATTATTATATGAGCACTGTATGGTGGTATTATTATTATATGATTACTGCATGGTGGTATTATTATATGAGCACTGTATGGTAGTATTATTATATGAGCACTGTATGGTGGTATTATTATTATATGATTACTGCATTGTGGTATTATTATATGAGCACTGTATGGTGGTATTATTATATGAGCACTGTATGGTGGTATTATTATATGAGCACTGTATGGTGGTATTATTATATGAGCACTGCATGGTGGTATTATTATATGAGCACTGCATGGTAATATTATTATATGAGCACTGTATGGTGGTATAATTATATGAGCACTGTATGGTGGTATTATTATATGAGCGCTGCATGTGGTATTATTATATGAGCACTGCATGGTGGTATTATATGAGCACTGTATGGTGGTATTATTATATGAGCACTGCATGGTGGTATTATTATATGAGCACTGTATGGTGGTATTATTATATGAGCACTGTATGGTGGTATTATTATATGAGCACGGTATGGTGGTATTATTATATGAGCACTGCATGGTGGTATTATTATATGAGCACTGTATGGTGGTATTATTATATGAGCGCTGCATGGTGGTATTATTATATGAGCGCTGCATGGTGGTATTATTATATGAGCACTGTATGGTGGTATTATTATATGATTACTGCATGGTGGTATTATTATATGAGCACTGCATGGTGGTATTATTATATGAGCACTGTATGGTGGTATTATTATATGAGCACTGCATGGTGGTATTATTATATGAGCACTGTATGGTGGTATTATTATATGAGCACTGTATGGTGGTATTATTATATGAGCACTGTATGGTGGTATTATTATATGATTACTGCATGGTGGTATTATTATATGAGCACTGCATGGTGGTATTATTATATGAGCACTGTATGGTGGTATTATTATATGAGCGCTGCATGGTGGTATTATTATATGAGCGCTGCATGGTGGTATTATTATATGATTACTGCATGGTGGTATTATTATATGAGCACTGTATGGTGGTATTATTATTATATGATTACTGCATGGTGGTATTATTATATGAGCACTGTATGGTGGTATTATTATATGAGCGCTGCATGGTGGTATTATTATATGAGCACTGCATGGTGGTATTATTATATGAGCACTGTATGGTGGTATTATTTGAGCACTGTATGGTTTTATTATTATATGAGCACTGCATGGTGGTATTATTATATGAGCACTGTATGGTGGTATTATTTGAGCACTGTATGGTTTTATTATTATATGAGCACTGCATGGTGGTATTATTTGAGCACTGTATGGTTTTATTATTATATGAGCACTGCATGGTGGTATTATTATATGAGCACTGTATGGTGGTATTATTATATGAGCACTGCATGGTGGTATTATTATATGAGCGCTGCATGGTGGTATTATTATATGAGCACTGTATGGTGGTATAATTATATGAGCACTGTATGGTGGTATTATTATATGAGCGCTGCATGGTGGTATTATTATATGAGCACTGCATGGTGGTATTATTATATGAGCACTGCATGGTGGTATTATTATATGAGCACTGTATGGTGGTATTATTATATGAGCACTGTATGGTGGTATTATTATATGAGCACTGTATGGTGGTATTATTATATGAGCACTGTATGGTGGTATTATTATATGAGCACTGCATGGTGGTATTATTATATGAGCACTGTATGGTGGAATTATTATATGAGCGCTGCATGGTGGTATTATTATATGAGCGCTGCATGGTGGTATTATTATATGATTACTGCATGGTGATATTATTATATGAGCACTGCATGGTGGTATTATTATATGAGCACTGTATGGTGGTATTATTATATGAGCGCTGCATGGTGGTATTATTATATGAGCGCTGCATGGTGGTATTATTATATGATTACTGCATGGTGGTATTATTATATGAGCACTGTATGGTGGTATTATTATTATATGATTACTGCATGGTGGTATTATTATATGAGCACTGTATGGTGGTATTATTATATGAGCGCTGCATGGTGGTATTATTATATGAGCACTGCATGGTGGTATTATTATATGAGCACTGTATGGTGGTATTATTTGAGCACTGTATGGTTTTATTATTATATGAGCACTGCATGGTGGTATTATTATATGAGCACTGTATGGTGGTATTATTTGAGCACTGTATGGTTTTATTATTATATGAGCACTGCATGGTGGTATTATTTGAGCACTGTATGGTTTTATTATTATATGTGCACTGCATGGTGGTATTATTATATGAGCACTGTATGGTGGTATTATTATATGAGCACTGCATGGTGGTATTATTATATGAGCGCTGCATGGTGGTATTATTATATGAGCACTGCATGGTGGTATTATTATATGAGCACTGTATGGTGGTATTATTATTATATGATTACTGCATGGTGGTATTATTATATGAGCACTGTATGGTGGTATTATTATATGAGCACTGTATGGTGGTATTATTATATGAGCGCTGCATGGTGGTATTATTATATGAGCACTGCATGGTGGTATTATTATATGAGCACTGTATGGTTTTATTATTATATGAGCACTGCATGGTGGTATTATTATATGAGCACTGTATGGTGGTATTATTATATGAGCACTGCATGGTGGTATTATTATATGAGCACTGTATGGTGGTATTATTATATGAGCACTGTATGGTGGTATTATTATATGAGCGCTGCATGGTGGTATTATTATATGAGCACTGCATGGTGGTATTATTATATGAGCACTGTATGGTGGTATTATTATATGAGCACTGCATGGTGGTATTATTATATGAGCACTGTATGGTGGTATTATTATATGAGCACTGCATGGTGGTATTATTATATGAGCACTGCATGGTGGTATTATTATATGAGCACTGTATGGTGGTATTTGAGCACTGTATGGTGGTATTATTATATGAGCACTGCATGGTGTTATTATTATATGAGCACTGCATGGTGGTATTATTATATGAGCACTGTATGTTGGTATTATTATATGAGCGCTGCATGGTGGTATTATTATATGATCACTGCATGGTGGTATTATTATATGAGCACTGTATGGTGGTATTATTATATGATCACTGCATGGTGGTATTATTATATGAGCACTGTATGGTGCTATTATTATATGAGCACTGCATGGTGGTATTATTATATGAGCACTGTATGGTGGTATTATTATATGAGTACTGTATGTTGGTATTTGAGCACTGTATGTTGGTATTGGAGCACTGTATGTTGGTATTTGAGCCGTGTATGGTGGTATTTGAGCACTGCTTGTTGGTATTTGAGCACTGTATGTTTGTATTTGAGCTCTGTATGTTGGTATTATTTGAGCACTGTATGGTGGTATTATTATATGAGCACTGTATGGTGGTATTATTATATGAGCACTGCATGGTGGTATTATTATATGAGCACTGTATGGTGGTATTATATGAGCGCTGTATGGTGGTATTATTATATGAGCGCTGCATGGTGGTATTATTATATGAGCACTGTATGGTGGTATTATTATATGAGCACTGTATGGTGGTATTATTATATGAGCACTGTATGGTGCTATTATTATATGAGCACTGTATGGTGCTATTATTATATGAGCACTGTATGGTGCAATTATTATATGAGCACTGCATGGTGGTATTATTATATGAGCACTGTATGGTGGTGGTATTATTATATGAGCACTGTATGTTGGTATTTGAGCACTGTATGGTGGTATTTGAGCACTGTATGGTGGTATTCGAGCAGTGTCTGGTGGTATTTGAGCACTGTATGTTGGTATTTGAGCACTGCATGTTGGTATTCGAGCAGTGTATGGTGGTATTTGAGCACTGTATGTTGGTATTTGAGCACTGTATGGTGATATTATTATATGATCACTGTATGGTGGTATTATTATATGAGCACTGTATGGTGCTATTATTATATGAGCACTGTATGGTGCAATTATTATATGAGCACTGCATGGTGGTATTATTATATGAGCACTGTATGGTGGTGGTATTATTATATGAGCACTGTATGTTGGTATTTGAGCACTGTATGGTGGTATTTGAGCACTGTATGTTGGTATTCGAGCAGTGTATGGTGGTATTTGAGCACTGTATGTTGGTATTTGAGCACTGTATGTTGGTATTTGAGCACTGTATGTTGGTATTCGAGCAGTGTATGGTAATATTTGAGCACTGTATGTTGGTATTCAAGCAGTGTATGGTGGTATTTGAGCACTGTATGTTGGTATTTGAGCACTGCATGTTGGTATTCGAGCAGTGTATGGTGGTATTTGAGCACTGTATGTTGGTATTTGAGCAATGTATGTTGGTATTTGATCACTGTATGTTGGTATTTGAGCACTGTATGGTGGTATTTGAGCACTGTATGTTGGTATTTGAGCACTGTATGTTGGTGTTTGAGCAGTGTATGGTGGTATTTGAGCACTGCATGTTGGTATTTGAGCACTGTATGTTTGTATTTGAGCTCTGTATGTTGGTATTATTTGAGCACTGTGTGGTGGTATTATTTGAGCAGTGTGTGGTGGTATTATTTGAGCAGTGCATGGTGGTAAAATTTAGTGACTGTATGGTGGTATTATTTGAGTATTCTATGATGGTATTATTTGAGCACTACATGGTGGTATTATTTGAGCACTTTATGTTGGTATCATGTGAGCACTGTATGTTGATCTTAATTGAGCACTGGATGGTGGTATTATTTGGGCACTGTATGGTGGTATTATTTGAGCACTGTATGATGGTATTATTTGAGCACTACATGTTAATATTATTTGAGCACTGTATGGTGGTATTATTTGAGCACTGTATGTTGATATTGTTTGAGCACTACATGTTAATATTATTTGAGCACTGTATGGTGGCATTATTTGAGCACTATATGGTGGTATTTCAGCACTGAATGTTGGTATTATTTGAGCATTGCATGGTGGTATTATTTGAGCACTTTATGTTGGTATTGTGCGAGCACTGTATGATGGTATTATTTGATCAGTGTAATGTGGTATTATTTAAGTACTGTATTTTGATATTACTTGAACACTGTATGGTGGTATTATTTGAGCACTGTACGGTGGTATTATTTGAGCACTGTATGGTGGTATTATTTGAGCACTGTATGGTGGTATTATTATATGAGCACTGTATGGTGCTATTATTATATGAGCACTGCATGGTGGTATTATTATATGAGCACTGTATGGTGGTATTATTATATGAGCACTGTATGGTGGTATTATTATATGAGCACTGTATGGTGGTATTATTATATGAGCACTGTATGGTGCTATTATTATATGAGCACTGTATGGTGCAATTATTATATGAGCACTGCATGGTGGTATTATTATATGAGCACTGTATGGTGGTGGTATTATTATATGAGCACTGTATGGTGGTATTATTATATGAGCGCTGCATGGTGGTATTATTATATGAGCACTGTATGGTGGTATTATTATTTGAGCACTGTATGGTGGTATTATTATATGAGCACTGCATGGTGGTATTATTATTTGAGCACTGTATGGTGCTATTATTATATGAGCACTGTATGGTGGTATTATTATATGAGCACTGTATGGTGGTATTATTATATGAGCACTGTATGGTGCTATTATTATATGAGCACTGTATGGTGCAATTATTATATGAGCACTGCATGGTGGTATTATTATATGAGCACTGTATGGTGGTGGTATTATTATATGAGCACTGTATGTTGGTATTTGAGCACTGTATGGTGGTATTTGAGCACTGTATGTTGGTATTTGAGCCGTGTATGGTGGTATTTGAGCACTGCTTGTTGGTATTTGAGCACTGTATGTTTGTATTTGAGCTCTGTATGTTGGTATTATTTGAGCACTGTATGGTGGTATTATTATATGAGCACTGTATGGTGGTATTACTATATGAGCACTGTATGGTGGTATTATATGAGCGCTGTATGGTGGTATTTGAGCACTGTATGTTGGTGTTTGAGCACTGTGTGTTGGTAATTGATCACTGTATGTTGGTATTTGAGCACTGTATGTTGGTACTTGGTCACTGTATGTTGGTATTTAAGCATTGTATTTCGGTATTTGAGCACTGTATGGTTGTATTTGAGCACTGTATGTCAGTATTTGAGCAGTGTAAGGTGGTATTTGAGCACTGTATGTTGGCGTTTGAGCATTGTATGTTGGTATTTGAGCACTGTATGGTGGTATTTGAGCCGTGTATGTTGGTATTTGAGCACTGTATGGTGGTGTTTGAGCACTGTATGGTGGTATTTGAGCACTGTATGTTGGTATTTGAGCACTGTATGGTGGTATTTGAGCACTGTATGTTGTATTTGAGCACTGTATGTTGTATTTGAGCACTGTATGTTGGTAATTGATCACTGTATGTTGGTATTTGAGCACTGTATGTTGTATTTTAGCACTGTATGTTGTATTTGAGCACTGTATGTTGGTGTTTGAGCACTGTATGGTTGTATATGAGCACTGTATGTTGGTGTTTGAGCACTGTATGGTTGTATTTGAGCACTGTATGGTGGTGTTTGAGCACTGTATGGTGGTATTTGAGCACTGTATGTTGGTATTTGAGCACTGTATGTTGGTGTTTGAGCAGTGTATGTTGGTATTTGGTCACTGTATGGGGGCACTGTACAGTATATTATGTTTGCAGTGTATGGTGATGGGGGCACTGTACAGTATATTATGTTTTCAGTGTATGGTGATGGGGGCACTGTACAGTATATTATGTTTTCAGTGTATGGTGATGGGGGCACTGTACAGTATATTATGTTTTCAGTGTATGGTGATGGGGGCACTGTACAGTATATTATGTTTTCAGTGTATGGTGATGGGGGCACTGTACAGTATATTATGTTTTCAGTGTATGGTGATGGGGGCACTGTACAGTATATTATGTTTTCAGTGTATGGTGATGGGGGCACTGTACAGTATATTATGTTTTCAGTGTATGGTGATGGGGGCACTGTACAGTATATTATGTATTCAGTGTATGGTGATGGGGGCACTGTACAGTATATTATGTATTCAGTGTATGGTGATGGGGGCACTGTACAGTATATTATGTATTCAGTGTATGGTGATGGGGTCACTGTACAGTATATTATGTATTCAGTGTATGGTGATGGGGGCACTGTACAGTATATTATGTATTCAGTGTATGGTGATGGGGGCACTGTACAGTATATTATGTATTCAGTGTATGGTGATGGAGGCACTCTACAGTATATTATGTTTTCAGTGTATGATGATGGGGGCACTGTACAGTATATTATGTTTTCAGTGTATGGTGATGGGGTCACTGTACAGTATATTATGTTTTCAGTGTATGATGATGGGGGCACTGTACAGTATATTATGTTTTCAGTGTATGGTGATGGGGGCACTGTACAGTATATTATGTATTCAGTGTATGGTGATGGGGGCACTGTACAGTATATTATGTTTTCAGTGTATGATGATGGGGGCACTGTACAGTATATTATGTATTCAGTGTATGGTGATGGGGGCACTGTACAGTATATTATGTTTTCAGTGTATGATGATGGGGGCACTGTACAGTATATTATGTTTTCAGTGTATGGTGATGGGGGCACTGTACAGTATATTATGTTTTCAGTGTATGGTGATGGGGCACTGTACAGTATATTATGTTTTCAGTGTATGGTGATGGGTTCACTGTACAGTATATTATGTTTTCAGTGTATGATGATGGGGGCACTGTACAGTATATTATGTATTCAGTGTATGATGATGGGGGCACTGTACAGTATATTATGTATTCAGTGTATGATGATGGGGGCACTGCTGGGGGCATAATTTCAGGTAGGGCCAGCCCTGAATGCATGGCGCTCCATCCAGCAGCACATTATAAGCACAGCTTCCTGCACGCGGCCATGGGGAGGTCTGCGGGGGCTTCTCTAATGTGTTTCTATTCCCAGTACTTGCCGCTCTTGGTCAGGTTCATGTGGTCAGGATCGCAGGTGACGATCCCGGCCTCCGCACTCCTAATACTTGTGCAGCAATTTGTTTTGTCTTTGGGCTAAAAAAGTCTGGGGGGGGGGTAATTACAGGTGAGATGATCCCAGCTGTCAATCATCTGTCTGAATGGGGGGAACCACAGCAATGATCATGGGGAGCTCTTCTGGGGATTCATTGTATTATCTGATTGTAGAATAATTGGATGAAGACGGTCATTACATGGAGGAGCATTAGAATCACAGCAGAACGGGGGTTACAGATATTAAAGGGACAGTCAATTCATTAATAAATAAAGTTCTCTGCCTTTTGCCCCCATGATAACACTTCCCGTCCTGTGCTCTGCTTCTGTTCAGCCTTGACATAGGGACGGTGATGATTGTCACCCAGAATTCCTGGGGCTATTTTTTTATTTTGGGGTTGCGCTTGTGATCCCTATATCTATGATATACCCATAGCCCATGTGAAGACGGAAAAGGACATGCAGGGGTTAAATGGCAGGAGTGCAGATGACAAGGCCGCAGCCCCCGTTACTCCACAATGCAGGAATCCCCACCCTGGGGGGATGGAGGGAAATCCTGACAACAGGCGGGAAGATTCATGTAACCCCCCCCCCCCCCCTGTATGGAGGAGACGGCCATGCCGTTAGTTATTCATTAGCCCGGGGCACATGGACTGACAGGTGGCAGGGACAGGGCCTGGAGATGGGAGGTGAGGGCTCAGCTGATAACAAGGCAGACGGCCGGCCGCGGCAAACACAAGACATTTCCCGCCAAAATCCAGAAAGAGCGGTCACTTTACAGGTGACAATACAAAACGACGGGAGAATTCCTTTAATCCGGCATCAATGATACCTGATAGGTGTTGGATTATCAGATGTTCCGGATGATCAGAAGGTCATAGAAACGTATGAAAAACTCAAATATACGAAACCAGAAGCCCAAATTAGAGTGGAGGAGATTTATCAAGATTTTATATTGGAAACGTGGCGTTAAGCCGATAATAAACTCCCTCCGATGTTCTGGAAACAAGCGCCGGATTATCAGACTTTATGGACTTCTGACTGTATATGAATCCCGGATATCACATCGGGGGGGTCTATCCTTAGTGCGTATGATCGTTCCGCTGATCGTAGGGGGTCCCAGGGGTGAGACCTCCACCGATCATTCATCGATGACCTATCCTGAGTATAGACCCTGAGAGTATCAGGCGGGACTGTCACATGACCACATCCGTCATACAGAAGTTGCGACCATTCAGGCGTCGGACGTTGTGGTTAAAACCGCATAAAAATAACATCCGAAAACCGCGTGACATGAAAACAGGACACGATCCCTCCCGTCATCTCCTCCACAACAATCCATTCTTCCTGGAGGGTTTGTCACCCATCTTTCCCTGGCCCTGATGCCTCACCCCACCTGCATATCGCTGCAGTCAGGAGTCTGGGAAAGCTGGGTGGCCGCGGAAATGGAGGCCATATTAGTTGTCACCCGCCAGGGATATAACGAGGAGACGGCGGAACAGAAGGGACGAGTCGCAGTTCAGGATATTTATCGATTGTTTTACTTGAGGATTGAGGATTGCGGCCGCTCCGGAGGATAAACAGGGCGGCTCACGTGGGGTCACTTTGCATTAAATGGAACTGTTTGGATCTGTGGAGACGGGCGAGGGTCCGGGGGGCATTCATAAGGAAAACGGCTCTTACTGGTCTGAAACAAAAGGGGCAATTCCCAGTAAACAGCAAGAAATGATCTTTTATGATTCAGAATCACCCGGGGGATGGGGAGGTGTCAGCTCTGTGTATATATCACCCTACATATATGATATAATACACCCGGGGGATGGGGAGGTGTCAGCTCTGTGTATATATCACCCTACATATATGTTATATTACACCCGGGGGATGGGGAGGTGTCAGCTCTGTGTATATATCACCCTACATATATGATATATTACACCCGGGGGATGAGGAGGTGTCAGCTCTGTGTATATATCACCCTACATATATGATATAATACACCCGGGGGATGGGGAGGTGTCAGCTCTGTGTATATATCACCCTACATATATGATATATTACACCCGGGGGATGAGGAGGTGTCAGCTCTGTGTATATATCACCCTACATATATGATATATTACACCCGGGGGATGGGGAGGTGTCAGCTCTGTGTATATATCACCCTACATATATGATATAATACACCCGGGGGATGGGGAGGTGTCAGCTCTGTGTATATATCACCCTACATATATGATATATTACACCCGGGGGATGAGGAGGTGTCAGCTCTGTGTATATATCACCCTACATATATGATATAATACACCCGGGGGATGAGGAGGTGTCAGCTCTGTGTATATATCACCCTACATATATGATATATTACACCCGGGGGATGGGGAGGTGTCAGCTCTGTGTATATATCACCCTACATATATGATATAATACACCCGGGGGATGGGGGGGTGTCAGCTCTGTGTATATATCACCCTACATATATGATATAATACACCCGGGGATGAGGAGGTGTCAGCTCTATGTATATATCACCCTACATATATGTTATACACCCGGGGGATGGGAGGTGTCAGCTCTGTGTATATATCACCCTACATATATGATATAATACACCCGGGGGATGAGGAGGTGTCAGCTCTGTGTATATATCACCCTACATATATGATATATTACACCCGGGGGATGAGGAGGTGTCAGCTCTGTGTATATATCACCCTACATATATGATATATTACACCCGGTGGATGGGGAGGTGTCAGCTCTGTGTATATATCACCCTACATATATGATATATTACACCCGGGGGATGGGGGAGGTGTCAGCTCTGTGTATATATCACCCTACATATATGATATATTACACCCGGGGGATGGGGAGGTGTCAGCTCTGTGTATATATCACCCTACATATATGATATATTACACCCGGGGGATGGGGGAGGTGTCAGCTCTGTGTATATATCACCCTACATATATGATATAATACACCCGGGGATGAGGAGGTGTCAGCTCTGTGTATATATCACCCTACATATATGATATACACCCCGGGGATGAGGAGGTGTCAGCTCTGTGTATATATCACCCTACATATATGATATATTACACCCGGGGGATGGGGAGGTGTCAGCTCTGTGTATATATCACCCTACATATATGATATAATACACCCGGGGATGAGGAGGTGTCAGCTCTGTGTATATATCACCCTACATATATGATATATTACACCCGGGGGATGGGGAGGTGTCAGCTCTGTGTATATATCACCCTACATATATGATATAATACACCCGGGGGATGAGGAGGTGTCAGCTCTGTGTATATATCACCCTACATATATGATATAATACACCCGGGGGATGGGGAGGTGTCAGCTCTGTGTATATATCACCCTACATATATGATATAATACACCCGGGGATGAGGAGGTGTCAGCTCTGTGTATATATCACCCTACATATATGATATAATACACCCGGGGATGAGGAGGTGTCAGCTCTGTGTATATATCACCCTACATATATGATATAATACACCCGGGGGATGGGGAGGTGTCAGCTCTGTGTATATATCACCCTACATATATGATATATTACACCCGGGGGATGGGGAGGTGTCAGCTCTGTGTATATATCACCCTACATATATGATATAATACACCCGGGGGATGGGGAGGTGTCAGCTCTGTGTATATATCACCCTACATATATGATATAATACACCCGGGGGATGGGGAGGTGTCAGCTCTGTGTATATATCACCCTACATATATGATATAATACACCCGGGGGATGGGGAGGTGTCAGCTCTGTGTATATATCACCCTACATATATGATATAATACACCCGGGGGATGGGGAGGTGTCAGCTCTGTGTATATATCACCTACATATATGATATATTACACCCGGGGGATGGGGAGGTGTCAGCTCTGTGTATATATCACCCTACATATATGATATATTACACCCGGGGGATGGGAGGTGTCAGCTCTGTGTATATATCACCCTACATATATGATATATTACACCCGGGGGATGGGGAGGTGTCAGCTCTGTGTATATATCACCCTACATATATGATATATTACACCCGGGGGATGGGGAGGTGTCAGCTCTGTGTATATATCACCCTACATATATGATATATTACACCCGGGGGATGGGGAGGTGTCAGCTCTGTGTATATATCACCCTACATATATGATATATTACACCCGGGGGATGGGGAGGTGTCAGCTCTGTGTATATATCACCCTACATATATGATATAATACACCCGGGGATGGGGAGGTGTCAGCTCTGTGTATATATCACCCTACATATATGATATAATACACCCGGGGGATGGGGAGGTGTCAGCTCTGTGTATATATCACCCTACATATATGATATAATACACCCGGGGGATGGGGAGGTGTCAGCTCTGTGTATATATCACCCTACATATATGATATAATACACCCGGGGGATGGGGAGGTGTCAGCTCTGTGTATATATCACCTACATATATGATATAATACACCCGGGGGATGGGGAGGTGTCAGCTCTGTGTATATATCACCCTACATATATGATATAATACACCCGGGGGATGGGGAGGTGTCAGCTCTGTGTATATATCACCCTACATATATGATATATTACACCCGGGGGATGGGGAGGTGTCAGCTCTGTGTATATATCACCTACATATATGATATATTACACCCGGGGATGGGGAGGTGTCAGCTCTGTGTATATATCACCCTACATATATGATATAATACACCCGGGGGATGGGGAGGTGTCAGCTCTGTGTATATATCACCCTACATATATGATATAATACACCCGGGGGATGAGGAGGTGTCAGCTCTGTGTATATATCACCCTACATATATGATATATTACACCCGGGGGATGGGGAGGTGTCAGCTCTATGTATATATCACCCTACATATATGTTATATTACACCCGGGGATGGGGAGGTGTCAGCTCTGTGTATATATCACCCTACATATATGATATATTACACCCGGGGGATGGGGAGGTGTCAGCTCTATGTATATATCACCCTACATATATGTTATACACCCGGGGGATGGGGAGGTGTCAGCTCTGTGTATATATCACCCTACATCTATGATATATTACACCCGGGGGATGGGGAGGTGTCAGCTCTGTGTATATATCACCCTACATATATGATATAATACACCCGTTGGATGGGGAGGTGTCAGCTCTGTGTATATATCACCCTACATATATGATATATTACACCCGGGGGATGGGGAGGTGTCAGCTCTGTGTATATATCACCCTACATATATGATATAATACACCCGGGGGATGGGGAGGTGTCAGCTCTGTGTATATATCACCCTACATATATGATATGTTACACCCGGGGGATGAGGAGGTGTCAGCTCTGTGTATATATCACCCTACATATATGATATGTTACACCCGGGGGATGAGGAGGTGTCAGCTCTGTGTATATATCACCCTACATATATGATATGTTACACCCGGGGGATGGGGAGGTGTCAGCTCTGTGTATATATCACCCTACATATATGATATAATACACCCGGGGGATGGGGAGGTGTCAGCTCTGTGTATATATCACCCTACATATATGATATATTACACCCGGGGGATGGGGAGGTGTCAGCTCTGTGTATATATCACCCTACATATATGATATATTACACCCGGGGGATGGGGAGGTGTCAGCTCTGTGTATATATCACCCTACATATATGATATATTACACCCGGGGGATGGGGAGGTGTCAGCTCTCTGTATATATCACCCTACATATATGATATAATACACCCGGGGGATGGGGAGGTGTCAGCTCTGTGTATATATCACCCTACATATATGATATAATACACCCGGGGGATGGGGAGGTGTCAGCTCTGTGTATATATCACCCTACATATATGATATAATACACCCGGGGGATGAGGAGGTGTCAGCTCTGTGTATATATCACCCTACATATATGATATATTACACCCGGGGGATGGGAGGTGTCAGCTCTGTGTATATATCACCCTACATATATGATATAATACACCCGGGGGATGAGGAGGTGTCAGCTCTGTGTATATATCACCCTACATATATTATATATTACACCCGGGGGATGGGGAGGTGTCAGCTCTGTGTATATATCACCCTACATCTATGATATATTACACCCGGGGGATGGGGAGGTGTCAGCTCTGTGTATATATCACCCTACATATATGATATAATACACCCGTTGGATGGGGAGGTGTCAGCTCTGTGTATATATCACCCTACATATATGATATATTACACCCGGGGGATGGGGAGGTGTCAGCTCTGTGTATATATCACCCTACATATATGATATAATACACCCGGGGGATGGGGAGGTGTCAGCTCTGTGTATATATCACCCTACATATATGATATGTTACACCCGGGGGATGAGGAGGTGTCAGCTCTGTGTATATATCACCCTACATATATGATATGTTACACCCGGGGGATGAGGAGGTGTCAGCTCTGTGTATATATCACCCTACATATATGATATGTTACACCCGGGGGATGGGGAGGTGTCAGCTCTGTGTATATATCACCCTACATATATGATATAATACACCCGGGGGATGGGGAGGTGTCAGCTCTGTGTATATATCACCCTACATATATGATATATTACACCCGGGGGATGGGGAGGTGTCAGCTCTGTGTATATATCACCCTACATATATGATATATTACACCCGGGGGATGGGGAGGTGTCAGCTCTGTGTATATATCACCCTACATATATGATATATTACACCCGGGGGATGGGGAGGTGTCAGCTCTCTGTATATATCACCCTACATATATGATATAATACACCCGGGGGATGAGGAGGTGTCAGCTCTGTGTATATATCACCCTACATATATGATATATTACACCCGGGGGATGGGAGGTGTCAGCTCTGTGTATATATCACCCTACATATATGATATAATACACCCGGGGGATGAGGAGGTGTCAGCTCTGTGTATATATCACCCTACATATATTATATATTACACCCGGGGGATGAGGAGGTGTCAGCTCTGTGTATATATCACCTACATATATGATATATTACACCCGGGGGATGGGAGGTGTCAGCTCTGTGTATATATCACCCTACATATATGATATAATACACCCGGGGGATGAGGAGGTGTCAGCTCTGTGTATATATCACCCTACATATATGATATAATACACCCGGGGGATGGGAGGTGTCAGCTCTGTGTATATATCACCCTACATATATGATATAATACACCCGGGGGATGAGGAGGTGTCAGCTCTGTGTATATATCACCCTACATATATGTTATATTACACCCGGGGGATGGGGAGGTGTCAGCTCTGTGTATATATCACCCTACATATATGATATAATACACCCGGGGGATGGGGAGGTGTCAGCTCTGTGTATATATCACCCTACATATATGATATATTACACCCGGGGGATGGGAGGTGTCAGCTCTGTGTATATATCACCCTACATATATGATATATTACACCCGGGGGATGGGAGGTGTCAGCTCTGTGTATATATCACCCTACATATATGATATATTACACCCGGGGGATGGGGAGGTGTCAGCTCTGTGTATATATCACCCTACATATATGATATAATACACCCGGGGGATGGGGAGGTGTCAGCTCTGTGTATATATCATCCTACATATATGTTATACACCCGAGGGATGAGGAGGTGTCAGCTCTATGTATATATCACCCTACATATATGATATATTACACCCGGGGGATGGGGAGGTGTCAGCTCTGTGTATATATCACCCTACATATATGATATAATACACCCGGGGGATGAGGAGGTGTCAGCTCTGTGTATATATCACCCTACATATATGATATAATACACCCGAGGGATGGGGGGTGTCAGCTCTGTGTATATATCACCCTACATATATGATATATTACACCCGGGGGATGAGGAGGTGTCAGCTCTGTGTATATATCACCCTACATATATGATATAATACACCCGGGGGATGGGGAGGTGTCAGCTCTGTGTATATATCATCCTACATATATGATATACACCCCGGGGATGGGGAGGTGTCAGCTCTGTGTATATATCACCCTACATATATGATATAATACACCCGGGGGATGAGGAGGTGTCAGCTCTGTGTATATATCACCCTACATATATGATATATTACACCCGGGGGATGAGGAGGTGTCAGCTCTGTGTATATATCACCCTACATATATGATATATTACACCCGGGGGATGGGGAGGTGTCAGCTCTGTGTATATATCACCCTACATATATGATATATTACACCCGGGGGATGGGGAGGTGTCAGCTCTGTGTATATATCACCCTACATATATGTTATACACCCGGGGGATGAGGAGGTGTCAGTTCTGTGTATATATCACCCTACATATATGATATAATACACCCGGGGGATGGGGAGGTGTCAGCTCTGTGTATATATCACCTACATATATGATATATTACACCCGGGGGATGGGGAGGTGTCAGCTCTGTGTATATATCACCTACATATATGATATATTACACCCGGGGGATGGGGAGGTGTCAGCTCTGTGTATATATCACCCTACATATATGATATAATACACCCGGGGGATGAGGAGGTGTCAGCTCTGTGTATATATCACCCTACATATATGATATATTACACCCGGGGGATGGGGAGGTGTCAGCTCTGTGTATATATCACCCTACATATATGATATAATACACCCGGGGGATGAGGAGGTGTCAGTTCTGTGTATATATCACCCTACATATATGATATAATACACCCGGGGGATGGGGAGGTGTCAGCTCTGTGTATATATCACCTACATATATGATATATTACACCCGGGGGATGGGGAGGTGTCAGCTCTGTGTATATATCACCTACATATATGATATATTACACCCGGGGGATGGGGAGGTGTCAGCTCTGTGTATATATCACCCTACATATATGATATATTACACCCGGGGGATGGGGAGGTGTCAGCTCTGTGTATATATCACCCTACATATATGATATATTACACCCGGGGGATGGGGAGGTGTCAGCTCTGTGTATATATCACCCTACATATATGATATAATACACCCGGGGGATGGGGAGGTGTCAGCTCTGTGTATATATCACCCTACATATATGTTATATTACACCCGGGGGATGGGGAGGTGTCAGCTCCGTGTATATATCACCCTACATATATGATATAATACACCCGGGGGATGGGGAGGTGTCAGCTCTGTGTATATATCACCCTACATATATGATATATTACACCCGGGGGATGGGGAGGTGTCAGCTCTGTGTATATATCACCCTACATATATGTTATATTACACCCGGGGGATGGGGAGGTGTCAGCTCTGTGTATATATCACCCTACATATATGTTATACACCCGGGGGATGAGGAGGTGTCAGCTCTGTGTATATATCACCTACATATATGATATAATACACCCGGGGGATGGGGAGGTGTCAGCTCTGTGTATATATCACCCTACATATATGATATAATACACCCGGGGGATGGGGAGGTGTCAGCTCTGTGTATATATCACCCTACATATATGATATAATACACCCGGGGGATGGGGAGGTGTCAGCTCTGTGTATATATCACCCTACATATATGATATATTACACCCGGGGGATGGGGAGGTGTCAGCTCTGTGTATATATCACCCTACATATATGTTATATTACACCCGGGGGATGAGGAGGTGTCAGCTCTGTGTATATATCACCCTACATATATGATATATTACACCCGGGGGATGGGGAGGTGTCAGCTCTGTGTATATATCACCCTACATATATGATATATTACACCCGGGGGATGGGGAGGTGTCAGCTCTGTGTATATATCACCCTACATATATGATATATTACACCCGGGGGATGGGGAGGTGTCAGCTCTGTGTATATATCACCCTACATATATGATATAATACACCCGGGGATGGGGAGGTGTCAGCTCTGTGTATATATCACCCTACATATATGATATATTACACCCGGGGGATGGGGAGGTGTCAGCTCTATGTATATATCACCCTACATATATGTTATATTACACCCGGGGATGGGGAGGTGTCAGCTCTGTGTATATATCACCCTACATCTATGATATATTACACCCGGGGGATGGGGAGGTGTCAGCTCTGTGTATATATCACCCTACATATATGATATATTACACCCGGGGGATGGGGAGGTGTCAGCTCTATGTATATATCACCCTACATATATGTTATACACCCGGGGGATGGGGAGGTGTCAGCTCTGTGTATATATCACCCTACATCTATGATATATTACACCCGGGGGATGGGGAGGTGTCAGCTCTGTGTATATATCACCCTACATATATGATATAATACACCCGGGGGATGGGAGGTGTCAGCTCTGTGTATATATCACCCTACATATATGATATATTACACCCGGGGGATGGGGGGTGTCAGCTCTGTGTATATATCACCCTACATATATGATATATTACACCCGGGGGATGAGGAGGTGTCAGCTCTGTGTATATATCACCCTACATATATGATATAATACACCCGGGGGATGGGGAGGTGTCAGCTCTGTGTATATATCACCCTACATATATGTTATACACCCGGGGGATGAGGAGGTGTCAGCTCTGTGTATATATCACCCTACATATATGATATAATACACCCGTTGGATGGGGAGGTGTCAGCTCTGTGTATATATCACCCTACATATATGATATATTACACCCGGGGGATGGGGAGGTGTCAGCTCTGTGTATATATCACCCTACATATATGATATAATACACCCGGGGGATGGGGAGGTGTCAGCTCTGTGTATATATCACCCTACATATATGATATGTTACACCCGGGGGATGAGGAGGTGTCAGCTCTGTGTATATATCACCCTACATATATGATATGTTACACCCGGGGGATGAGGAGGTGTCAGCTCTGTGTATATATCACCCTACATATATGATATGTTACACCCGGGGGATGGGGAGGTGTCAGCTCTGTGTATATATCACCCTACATATATGATATAATACACCCGGGGGATGGGGAGGTGTCAGCTCTGTGTATATATCACCCTACATATATGATATATTACACCCGGGGGATGAGGAGGTGTCAGCTCTGTGTATATATCACCCTACATATATGATATATTACACCCGGGGGATGGGAGGTGTCAGCTCTGTGTATATATCACCCTACATATATGATATATTACACCAGGGGGATGGGAGGTGTCAGCTCTGTGTATATATCACCCTACATATATGATATAATACACCCGGGGGATGAGGAGGTGTCAGCTCTGTGTATATATCACCCTACATATATGATATATTACACCCGGGGGATGAGGAGGTGTCAGCTCTGTGTATATATCACCTACATATATGATATATTACACCCGGGGGATGGGAGGTGTCAGCTCTGTGTATATATCACCCTACATATATGATATAATACACCCGGGGGATGAGGAGGTGTCAGCTCTGTGTATATATCACCCTACATATATGATATAATACACCCGGGGGATGGGAGGTGTCAGCTCTGTGTATATATCACCCTACATATATGTTATATTACACCCGGGGGATGGGGAGGTGTCAGCTCTGTGTATATATCACCCTACATATATGTTATATTACACCTGGGGGATGGGGAGGTGTCAGCTCTGTGTATATATCACCCTACATATATGATATAATACACCCGGGGGATGGGAAGGTGTCAGCTCTGTGTATATATCACCCTACATATATGATATAATACACCCGGGGGATGGGGAGGTGTCAGCTCTGTGTATATATCACCCTACATATATGATATATTACACCCGGGGGATGGGAGGTGTCAGCTCTGTGTATATATCACCCTACATATATGATATATTACACCCGGGGGATGGGAGGTGTCAGCTCTGTGTATATATCACCCTACATATATGATATATTACACCCGGGGGATGGGGAGGTGTCAGCTCTGTGTATATATCACCCTACATATATGATATAATACACCCGGGGGATGGGGAGGTGTCAGCTCTGTGTATATATCATCCTACATATATGTTATACACCCGGGGGATGAGGAGGTGTCAGCTCTATGTATATATCACCCTACATATATGATATATTACACCCGGGGGATGGGGAGGTGTCAGCTCTGTGTATATATCACCCTACATATATGATATAATACACCCGGGGGATGAGGAGGTGTCAGCTCTGTGTATATATCACCCTACATATATGATATAATACACCCGGGGGATGAGGAGGTGTCAGCTCTGTGTATATATCACCCTACATATATGATATAATACACCCGGGGGATGGGGAGGTGTCAGCTCTGTGTATATATCACCCTACATATATGATATATTACACCCGGGGGATGGGGAGGTGTCAGCTCTGTGTATATATCACCTACATATATGATATATTACACCCGGGGGATGGGGAGGTGTCAGCTCTGTGTATATATCACCCTACATATATGATATAATACACCCGGGGGATGGGAGGTGTCAGCTCTGTGTATATATCATCCTACATATATGTTATACACCCGGGGGATGAGGAGGTGTCAGCTCTGTGTATATATCACCCTACATATATGTTATATTACACCCGGGGGATGGGGAGGTGTCAGCTCTGTGTATATATCACCCTACATATATGTTATATTACACCCGGGGGATGGGGAGGTGTCAGCTCTGTGTATATATCACCCTACATATATGTTATACACCCGGGGATGAGGAGGTGTCAGCTCTGTGTATATATCACCTACATATATGATATATTACACCCGGGGGATGGGGAGGTGTCAGCTCTGTGTATATATCACCCTACATATATGATATATTACACCCGGGGGATGGGAGGTGTCAGCTCTGTGTATATATCACCCTTCATATATGTTATAATACACCCGGGGGATGGGGAGGTGTCAGCTCTGTGTATATACCACCCTACATATATGTTATATTACACCCGGGGGATGGTGGGGTGTCAGCTCTGTGTATATATCACCCTACATATATGTTATACACCCGGGGGATGGGAAGGTGTCAGCTCTGTGTATATATCACCCTACATATATGATATAATACACCCGGGGGATGGGGAGGTGTCAGCTCTGTGTATATATCACCCTACATATATGATATACACCCCGGGGATGAGGAGGTGTCAGCTCTGTGTATATATCACCCTACATATATGATATATTACACCCGGGGGATGAGGAGGTGTCAGCTATGTGTATATATCACCCTACATATATGATATATTACACCCGGGGGATGGGGAGGTGTCAGCTCTGTGTATATATCACCCTACATATACGTTATATTACACCCGGGGGATGAGGAGGTGTCAGCTCTGTGTATATATCACCCTACATATATGATATAATACACCCGGGGGATGGGGAGGTGTCAGCTCTGTGTATATATCACCCTACATATATGTTATATTACACCCGGGGGATGGGGAGGTGTCAGCTCTGTGTATATATCACCCTACATATATGATATGTTACACCCGGGGGATGAGGAGGTGTCAGCTCTGTGTATATATCACCCTACATATATGATATATTACACCCGGGGGATGGGGAGGTGTCAGCTCTGTGTATATATCACCCTACATATATGATATAATACACCCGGGGGATGAGGAGGTGTCAGCTCTGTGTATATATCACCCTACATATATGATATAATACACCCGGGGGATGGGGAGGTGTCAGCTCTGTGTATATATCACCCTACATATATGATATATTACACCCGGGGGATGGGGAGGTGTCAGCTCTGTGTATATATCACCCTACATATATGATATATTACACCCGGGGGATGGGGGTGTCAGCTCTGTGTATATATCACCCTACATATATGTTATATTACACCAGGGGGATGGGAGGTGTCAGCTCTGTGTATATATCACCCTACATATATGATATATTACACCCGGGGGATGGGGAGGTGTCAGCTCTGTGTATATATCACCCTACATATATGATATACACCCGGGGGATGGGGAGGTGTCAGCTCTGTGTATATATCACCCTACATATATGATATAATACACCCGGGGGATGGGGAGGTGTCAGCTCTGTGTATATATCACCCTACATATATGATATATTACCCCCGGGGGATGGGGAGGTGTCAGCTCTGTGTATATATCACCCTACATATATGATATATTACACCCGGGGGATGGGAGGTGTCAGCTCTGTGTATATATCACCCTACATATATGATATAATACACCCGGGGGATGAGGAGGTGTCAGCTCTGTGTATATATCACCCTACATATATGATATATTACACCCGGGGGATGAGGAGGTGTCAGCTCTGTGTATATATCACCCTACATATATGATAAAATACACCCGGGGATGAGGAGGTGTCAGCTCTGTGTATATATCACCCTACATATATGATATATTTACACCCGGGGGATGGGGAGGTGTCAGCTCTGTGTATATATCACCCTACATATATGATATATTACACCCGGGGGATGGGGAGGTGTCAGCTCTGTGTATATATCACCCTACATATATGATATATTACACCCGGGGGATGGGAGGTGTCAGCTCTGTGTATATATCACCCTACATATATGTTATACACTCGGGGGATGGGGAGGTGTCAGCTCTGTGTATATATCACCTACATATATGTTATATTACACCCGGGGGATGGGGAGGTGTCAGCTCTGTGTATATATCACCCTACATATATGTTATAATACACCCGGGGGATGGGGAGGTGTCAGCTCTGTGTATATATCACCCTACATATATGATATAATACACCCAGGGGATGGGAGGTGTCAGCTCTGTGTATATATCACCCTACATATATGATATATTACACCCGGGGGATGGGGAGGTGTCAGCTCTGTGTATATATCACCCTACATATATGATATATTACACCCGGGGGATGGGGAGGTGTCAGCTCTGTGTATATATCACCCTACATATATGATATAATACACCCGGGGGATGGGGAGGTGTCAGCTCTGTGTATATATCACCCTACATATATGATATATTACACCCGGGGGATGGGAGGTGTCAGCTCTGTGTATATATCACCCTACATATATGATATAATACACCCGGGGGATGAGGAGGTGTCAGCTCTGTGTATATATCACCCTACATATATGATATAATACACCCGGGGGATGGGGAGGTGTCAGCTCTGTGTATATATCACCCTACATATATGATATAATACACCCGGGGGATGGGGAGGTGTCAGCTCTGTGTATATATCACCCTACATATATGATATATTACACCCGGGGGATGGGAGGTGTCAGCTCTGTGTATATATCACCCTACATATATGATATAATACACCCGGGGGATGAGGAGGTGTCAGCTCTGTGTATATATCACCCTACATATATGATATATTACACCCGGGGGATGGGGAGGTGTCAGCTCTGTGTATATATCACCCTACATATATGATATAATACACCCGGGGGATGGGGAGGTGTCAGCTCTGTGTATATATCACCCTACATATATGATATAATACACCCGGGGGATGGGGAGGTGTCAGCTCTGTGTATATATCACCCTACATATATGATATAATACACCCGGGGGATGGGGAGGTGTCAGCTCTGTGTATATATCACCCTACATATATGTTATATTACACCCAGGGGATGGGGAGGTGTCAGCTCTGTGTATATATCACCCTACATATATGATATATTACACCCGGGGGATGGGGAGGTGTCAGCTCTGTGTATATATCACCCTACATATATGATATAATACACCCGGGGGATGGGGAGGTGTCAGCTCTGTGTATATATCACCCTACATATATGTTATATTACACCCGGGGGATGGGAGGTGTCAGCTCTGTGTATATATCACCCTACATATATGATATATTACACCCGGGGGATGAGGAGGTGTCAGCTCTGTGTATATATCACCCTACATATATGTTATAATACACCCGGGGGATGGGGAGCTGTCAGCTCTGTGTATATATCACCCTACATATATGATATATTACACCCGGGGGATGAGGAGGTGTCAGCTCTGTGTATATATCACCCTACATATATGATATAATACACCCGGGGGATGGGAGGTGTCAGCTCTGTGTATATATCACCCTACATATATGATATACACCCGGGGGATGGGGAGGTGTCAGCTCTGTGTATATATCACCCTACATATATGATATATTACACCCGGGGGATGGGGAGGTGTCAGCTCTGTGTATATATCACCCTACATATATGATATATTACACCCGGGGGATGAGGAGGTGTCAGCTCTGTGTATATATCACCCTACATATATGATATATTACACAAGGGGGATGAGGAGGTGTCAGCTCTGTGTATATATCACCCTACATATATGATATATTACACCCGGGGGATGGGGAGGTGTCAGCTCTGTGTATATATCACCCTACATATATGATATATTACACCCGGTGGATGGGGGGTGTCAGCTCTGTGTATATATCACCTACATATATGATATATTACACCCGGGGGATGGGAGGTGTCAGCTCTGTGTATATATCACCCTACATATATGATATAATACACCCGGGGGATGAGGAGGTGTCAGCTCTGTGTATATATCACCCTACATATATGATATAATACACCCGGGGGATGGGAGGTGTCAGCTCTGTGTATATATCACCCTACATATATGTTATATTACACCCGGGGGATGGGGAGGTGTCAGCTCTGTGTATATATCACCCTACATATATGTTATATTACACCCGGGGGATGGGGAGGTGTCAGCTCTGTGTATATATCACCCTACATATATGATATAATACACCCGGGGGAAGGGGAGGTGTCAGCTCTGTGTATATATCACCCTACATATATGATATAATACACCCGGGGGATGGGGAGGTGTCAGCTCTGTGTATATATCACCCTACATATATGATATAATACACCCGGGGGATGGGGAGGTGTCAGCTCTGTGTATATATCACCCTACATATATGATATATTACACCCGGGGGATGGGAGGTGTCAGCTCTGTGTATATATCACCCTACATATATGATATATTACACCCGGGGGATGGGAGGTGTCAGCTCTGTGTATATATCACCCTACATATATGATATATTACACCCGGGGGATGGGGAGGTGTCAGCTCTGTGTATATATCACCCTACATATATGATATATTACACCCGGGGGATGGGAGGTGTCAGCTCTGTGTATATATCACCCTACATATATGTTATATTACACCCGGGGGATGGGGAGGTGTCAGCTCTGTGTATATATCACCCTACATATATGATATAATACACCCGGGGGATGGGGAGGTGTCAGCTCTGTGTATATATCACCCTACATATATGATATAATACACCCGGGGGAAGGGGAGGTGTCAGCTCTGTGTATATATCACCCTACATATATGATATAATACACCCGGGGGATGGGGAGGTGTCAGCTCTGTGTATATATCACCCTACATATATGATATATTACACCCGGGGGATGGGAGGTGTCAGCTCTGTGTATATATCACCCTACATATATGATATATTACACCCGGGGGATGGGAGGTGTCAGCTCTGTGTATATATCACCCTACATCTATGATATATTACACCCGGGGGATGAGGAGGTGTCAGCTCTGTGTATATATCACCCTACATATATGATATATTACACCCGGGGGATGGGAGGTGTCAGCTCTGTGTATATATCACCCTACATATATGATATATTACACCCGGGGGATGGGAGGTGTCAGCTCTGTGTATATATCACCCTACATCTATGATATATTACACCCGGGGGATGGGGAGGTGTCAGCTCTGTGTATATATCACCCTACATATATGATATATTACACCCGGGGGATGGGGAGGTGTCAGCTCTGTGTATATATCACCCTACATATATGATATAATACACCCGGGGGATGGGGAGGTGTCAGCTCTGTGTATATATCATCCTACATATATGTTATACACCCGGGGGATGAGGAGGTGTCAGCTCTATGTATATATCACCCTACATATATGATATATTACACCCGGGGGATGGGGAGGTGTCAGCTCTGTGTATATATCACCCTACATATATGATATAATACACCCGGGGGATGAGGAGGTGTCAGCTCTGTGTATATATCACCCTACATATATGATATAATACACCCGAGGGATGGGGGGTGTCAGCTCTGTGTATATATCACCCTACATATATGATATAATACACCCGGGGGATGAGGAGGTGTCAGCTCTGTGTATATATCACCCTACATATATGATATAATACACCCGGGGGATGGGGAGGTGTCAGCTCTGTGTATATATCATCCTACATATATGATATACACCCCGGGGATGGGGAGGTGTCAGCTCTGTGTATATATCACCCTACATATATGATATAATACACCCGGGGGATGAGGAGGTGTCAGCTCTGTGTATATATCACCCTACATATATGATATATTACACCCGGGGGATGAGGAGGTGTCAGCTCTGTGTATATATCACCCTACATATATGATATAATACACCGGGGGGATGAGGAGGTGTCAGCTCTGTGTATATATCACCCTACATATATGATATAATACACCCAGGGGATGGGAGGTGTCAGCTCTGTGTATATATCACCCTACATATATGATATAATACACCCGGGGGATGAGGAGGTGTCAGCTCTGTGTATATATCACCCTACATATATGATATATTACACCCGGGGGATGGGGAGGTGTCAGCTCTGTGTATATATCACCCTACATATATGATATAATACACCCGGGGGATGAGGAGGTGTCAGCTCTGTGTATATATCACCCTACATATATGATATAATACACCCGGGGGATGGGGAGGTGTCAGCTCTGTGTATATATCACCCTACATATATGATATATTACACCCGGGGGATGGGGAGGTGTCAGCTCTGTGTATATATCACCCTACATATATGATATAATACACCCGGGGGATGGGGAGGTGTCAGCTCTGTGTATATATCACCCTACATATATGATATAATACACCCGGGGGATGAGGAGGTGTCAGCTCTGTGTATATATCACCCTACATATATGATATATTACACCCGGGAGATGAGGAGGTGTCAGCTCTGTGTATATATCACCCTACATATATGATATAATACACCCGGGGGATGGGGAGGTGTCAGCTCTGTGTATATATCACCTACATATATGATATATTACACCCGGGGGATGGGGAGGTGTCAGCTCTGTGTATATATCACCTACATATATGATATATTACACCCGGGGGATGGGGAGGTGTCAGCTCTGTGTATATATCACCCTACATATATGATATATTACACCCGGGGGATGGGGAGGTGTCAGCTCTGTGTATATATCACCCTACATATATGTTATATTACACCCGGGGGATGGGGAGGTGTCAGCTCTGTGTATATATCACCCTACATATATGTTATACACCCGGGGGATGAGGAGGTGTCAGCTCTGTGTATATATCACCTACATATATGATATATTACACCCGGGGGATGGGGAGGTGTCAGCTCTGTGTATATATCACCCTACATATATGATATATTACACCCGGGGGATGGGAGGTGTCAGCTCTGTGTATATATCACCCTTCATATATGTTATAATACACCCGGGGGATGGGGAGGTGTCAGCTCTGTGTATATACCACCCTACATATATGTTATATTACACCCGGGGGATGGTGGGGTGTCAGCTCTGTGTATATATCACCCAACATATATGTTATACACCCGGGGGATGGGAAGGTGTCAGCTCTGTGTATATATCACCCTACATATATGATATAATACACCCGGGGGATGGGGAGGTGTCAGCTCTGTGTATATATCACCCTACATATATGATATACACCCCGGGGATGAGGAGGTGTCAGCTCTGTGTATATATCACCCTACATATATGATATATTACACCCGGGGGATGAGGAGGTGTCAGCTATGTGTATATATCACCCTACATATATGATATATTACACCCGGGGGATGGGGAGGTGTCAGCTCTGTGTATATATCACCCTACATATACGTTATATTACACCCGGGGGATGAGGAGGTGTCAGCTCTGTGTATATATCACCCTACATATATGATATAATACACCCGGGGGATGGGGAGGTGTCAGCTCTGTGTATATATCACCCTACATATATGTTATATTACACCCGGGGGATGGGGAGGTGTCAGCTCTGTGTATATATCACCCTACATATATGATATGTTACACCCGGGGGATGAGGAGGTGTCAGCTCTGTGTATATATCACCTACATATATGATATATTACACCCGGGGGATGGGGAGGTGTCAGCTCTGTGTATATATCACCCTACATATATGATATATTACACCCGGGGGATGGGGAGGTGTCAGCTCTGTGTATATATCACCCTACATATATGATATATTACACCCGGGGGATGAGGAGGTGTCAGCTCTGTGTATATATCACCCTACATATATGATATATTACACCCGGGGGATGAGGAGGTGTCAGCTCTGTGTATATATCACCCTACATATATGATATATTACACCCGGGGGATGAGGAGGTGTCAGCTCTGTGTATATATCACCCTACATATATGATATAATACACCCGGGGGATGGGGAGGTGTCAGCTCTGTGTATATATCACCCTACATATATGATATAATACACCCGGGGGATGAGGAGGTGTCAGCTCTGTGTATATATCACCCTACATATATGATATATTACACCCGGGGGATGGGGAGGTGTCAGCTCTGTGTATATATCACCCTACATATATGATATAATACACCCGGGGGATGAGGAGGTGTCAGCTCTGTGTATATATCACCCTACATATATGATATATTACACCCGGGGGATGGGGAGGTGTCAGCTCTGTGTATATATCACCCTACATATATGATATAATACACCCGGGGGATGGGGAGGTGTCAGCTCTGTGTATATATCACCCTACATATATGATATATTACACCCGGGGGATGGGGAGGTGTCAGCTCTGTGTATATATCACCCTACATATATGATATATTACACCCGGGGGATGGGAGGTGTCAGCTCTGTGTATATATCACCCTACATATATGATATAATACACCCGGGGGATGAGGAGGTGTCAGCTCTGTGTATATATCACCCTACATATATGATATATTACACCCGGGGGATGGGGAGGTGTCAGCTCTGTGTATATATCACCCTACATATATGATATATTACACCCGGGGGATGGGAGGTGTCAGCTCTGTGTATATATCACCCTACATATATGTTATACACTCGGGGGATGGGGAGGTGTCAGCTCTGTGTATATATCACCTACATATATGTTATATTACACCCGGGGGATGGGGAGGTGTCAGCTCTGTGTATATATCACCCTACATATATGTTATAATACACCCGGGGGATGGGGAGGTGTCAGCTCTGTGTATATATCACCCTACATATATGATATAATACACCCAGGGGATGGGAGGTGTCAGCTCTGTGTATATATCACCCTACATATATGATATATTACACCCGGGGGATGGGGAGGTGTCAGCTCTGTGTATATATCACCCTACATATATGATATATTACACCCGGGGGATGGGGAGGTGTCAGCTCTGTGTATATATCACCCTACATATATGATATATTACACCCGGGGGATGGGAGGTGTCAGCTCTGTGTATATATCACCCTACATATATGATATAATACACCCGGGGGATGGGGAGGTGTCAGCTCTGTGTATATATCACCCTACATATATGTTATATTACACCCAGGGGATGGGGAGGTGTCAGCTCTGTGTATATATCACCCTACATATATGATATATTACACCCGGGGGATGGGAGGTGTCAGCTCTGTGTATATATCACCCTACATATATGATATATTACACCCGGGGGATGAGGAGGTGTCAGCTCTGTGTATATATCACCCTACATATATGTTATAATACACCCGGGGGATGGGGAGGTGTCAGCTCTGTGTATATATCACCCTACATATATGATATATTACACCCGGGGGATGAGGAGGTGTCAGCTCTGTGTATATATCACCCTACATATATGATATAATACACCCGGGGGATGGGAGGTGTCAGCTCTGTGTATATATCACCCTACATATATGATATACACCCGGGGGATGGGGAGGTGTCAGCTCTGTGTATATATCACCCTACATATATGATATATTACACCCGGGGGATGGGGAGGTGTCAGCTCTGTGTATATATCACCCTACATATATGATATATTACACCCGGGGGATGAGGAGGTGTCAGCTCTGTGTATATATCACCCTACATATATGATATATTACACCCGGGGGATGAGGAGGTGTCAGCTCTGTGTATATATCACCCTACATATATGATATATTACACCCGGGGGATGGGGAGGTGTCAGCTCTGTGTATATATCACCCTACATATATGATATATTACACCCGGTGGATGGGGGGTGTCAGCTCTGTGTATATATCACCCTACATATATGATATATTACACCCGGGGGATGGGAGGTGTCAGCTCTGTGTATATATCACCCTACATATATGATATATTACACCCGGGGGATGGGGGGTGTCAGCTCTGTGTATATATCACCCTACATATATGTTATATTACACCCGGGGGATGAGGAGGTGTCAGCTCTGTGTATATATCACCCTACATATATGATATATTACACCCGGGGGATGGGAGGTGTCAGCTCTGTGTATATATCACCCTACATATATGATATAATACACCCGGGGGATGGGGAGGTGTCAGCTCTGTGTATATATCACCCTACATATATGATATAATACACCCGGGGGATGGGGAGGTGTCAGCTCTGTGTATATATCACCCTACATATATGATATATTACACCCGGGGGATGGGGAGGTGTCAGCTCTGTGTATATATCACCCTACATATATGATATAATACACCTGGGGGAGGGGAGGTGTCAGCTCTGTGTATATATCACCCTACATATATGATATATTACACCCGGGGGATGGGGGGTGTCAGCTCTGTGTATATATCACCCTACATATATGATATATTACACCCGGGGGATGGGAGGTGTCAGCTCTGTGTATATATCACCCTACATATATGATATAATACACCTGGGGGATGGGGAGGTGTCAGCTCTGTGTATATATCACCCTACATATATGATATATTACACCCGGGTGATGGGGAGGTGTCAGCTCTCTGTATATATCACCCTACATATATGATATATTACACCCGGGGGATGGGGAGGTGTCAGCTCTGTGTATATATCACCCTACATATATGATATATTACACCCGGGGGATGGGGAGGTGTCAGCTCTGTGTATATATCACCCTACATATATGATATATTACAAGCGGGGGATGGGGAGGTGTCAGCTCTGTGTATATATCACCCTACATATATGATATAATACACCCGGGGGATGGGGAGGTGTCAGCTCTGTGTATATATCACCCTACATATATGATATATTACACCCGGGGGATGGGGAGGTGTCAGCTCTGTGTATATATCACCCTACATATATGATATATTACACCCGGGGGATGAGGAGGTGTCAGCTCTGTGTATATATCACCCTACATATATGTTATATTACACCCGGGGGATGGGGAGGTGTCAGCTCTGTGTATATATCACCCTACATATATGATATATTACACCCGGGGGATGGGGAGGTGTCAGCTCTGTGTATATATCACCCTACATATATGATATAATACACCCGGGGGATGAGGAGGTGTCAGCTCTGTGTATATATCACCCTACATATATGATATATTACACCCGGGGGATGGGGGGTGTCAGCTCTGTGTATATATCACCCTACATATATGATATATTACACCCGGGGGATGAGGAGGTGTCAGCTCTGTGTATATATCACCCTACATATATGTTATATTACACCCGGGGGATGGGGAGGTGTCAGCTCTGTGTATATCAGGGGCGGACATACCGCATGTGCAGCCGGTGCAGCTGCACAAGGGCCCCGCGTGGGAAGGGGGCCCGTTCAGTGGCGTAACTACCACAGTAGCAGCCGTAGCAGCTGCTACGGGGCCCGCGGCATGGGGGGGCCCGTGTCGCCCTGACAGGCACATTACATTTTATGTACCAGGCCTGGCGGCACGGGCCCCCTCATGCCTAGTAGCATCACAACACTAGGCATGAGGGGAGGGAGGGGGCGGGGGCCCGGTGATAGCCGCCACACTGCACTACCAATCGGGAGGGAGGGGGCGGGTGCCCGGGCCCGGTGATAGCCGCTACACTGCACTGCCAATCTGGCACAGATGAATAGGACAGGACGGCGATGCTGGTGGTAGGAGGAGCGCTCAGGCAGGGGAGAGGACAGGGGGCGGTGCGACGTAAGACTTCGGGCGGCTGGACAGTACAGTCAGGACTGCCGGAGAACTCATAGGATGAGCGGAGGACAGACACAGGACGAGTGGAGGACGTGCAGACTGCAGAGGACAGGTAGATGAAGTTAAAAAGTTCATGTCAGAAGGGAGAAGTTTTTATGTAGAAAAATCTGCCTCATAATTCCTTCCGGAATTTTGAGGCATATTTTGACCTGCCGGTAGAACACTTCCCGCGTTTTTCATTGCGTTTTTTTGTGGCGTTTTTCGGCCATCGGGCCGTGGGCAGGGAAACGCAGCAAAAAACGCATTTTCTGCCTGCCATTGTTGTCAATGGGAAGTCAGAGACAGAAACGCCCGAAGAAAGGGCATTGCGCTTCTTTTTCCCGCATGCGGTTTTTACTGCTCGCAGGAAAAATTTCATGGATTTCAATGGGAGGCACTTTCTGACGTTTTTCGCGAAAAAAACCTCAGTGTGAACTCCCCCTAACACAGGGGCGTAACTACTGCTATAGCAGCCGTAGCGGCTGCTACGGGGCCGCGGCATGAGGGGGCCCGCGTCACCTGCCGGCACGGGCCCCCACCTTGGCCGGAATCTCCGCTAGCTGCCGCTATGGCTGCTACAGCGCGATGCCACGGAACACTACGGCAGAGCAGGGAGTATCTCCCCGCTCTGCCATTAAACATAAGACATGTATCCCCTATCCACAGGATAGGGGATACGTGTGTGATCGCTGGCATTGATAGGGAGAACGGGGGACCGAAAGTCCCCTGAAGTTCTCCATCACAAACCTCGGACTTCCGGGGTCTGTGTCGGCAGCTCCGTAGAAATGAATGGAGCGCCGGTCACACTTGAGCTGCGCAGACACCGGAAGTCAGAGGTGAGTGATGGAGAACTTCGGGGGACTTTCGGTCCCCCGCTCTCCCTATCAATGCCAGCGATCACACATGTATCCCCTATCCTATGGATAGGGGATACATGTCTTTTGTCTTTTCACACTGTAGGTCGCATTTTTTTGAGTGATTGGGGGTGTATGGCGTTCCCTACAGGGGGGGGGCTGTATAGCGTTCCCTACAGGGGGGGGCTGTAAGGCGTTCCCTACAGGGGGGGCTGTATAGCGTTCCCTACAGGGGGGGCTGTATAGCGTTCCCTACAGGGGGGTCTGTATGGCGTTCCCTAAAGGGGGGTCTGTATGGCGTTCCCTACAGGGGGGGGCTGTATGACTTTCCCTACAGACCCCCCCTGTAGGGAACGCCATACAGAACCCCTGTAGATAACGCCATACAGACCCCACTGTAGATAACGCCATAAAGTCCCCCCTGTAGATAACACCATAGAGCCCCCTGTAGATAACGCCATACAGCCCCCCTGTAGATAACGCCATACAGCCCCCTCTGTAGATAGCGCCATACAGTCCCCCCTGTAGATAGCGCCATACAGTCCCCCCTGTAGATAGCGCCATACAGTCCCCCCTGTAGATAGCGCCATACAGTCCCCCCTGTAGATAGCGCCATACAGCCCCCCTGTAGATAGCGCCATACAGACCCCCCTGTAGATAGCGCCATACAGACCCCCCTGTAGATAGCGCCATACAGACCCCTCTGTAGATAGCGCCATACAGTCCCCCCTGTAGATATCTTGAGATTCAGTCCTGCTTGATAGGTAACAGTGCAGTAAGCTAAGCATGATAAGATCATCTAAATTATTGCATCTCAGTTGCATGAGTGCTTTGTGTTATATTCAATGATTCAATTTAACCTAAGTCTCTAAATGTGGGCAAAGAAAATAAAAAAACTATACTCACCTCCTCCCTCGCCTCCGTTCACCCGCCGCAGCCCCCATCCTCCTGTCTCGGTCTGTGTTACAAGTGTACAAGGCTGCACTGGTGACGCGCTGCCGATGGCACGTGACCGCTGCTGCCAATAACTCCTCATTGGTGTGCTGCTGAGGACAGTAGTTCCACAGCAAATCGCTGTTGAGGGCATTGATTGGCTGCAGCGGTCATGTGCCATCGACCGCGCGTCACCACAGCAGCTTTGTAAACACAGAAAGGGATAGGGGCTGCGGAGGGGGAACGGAGGCGCCGGAGGAGGTGAGTATAGGTTTTTCATTTTCTTTGCCCACATTTAGGGACTTAGTTTAGATAAGAATTTAACCCGGAAAAAAATGTGTTACTTGTGTTCTAAACTGGTAATAAAATGTACAATATAAATCTTCCTTCATAATTTTTATTAGTAAGGTTTATTTTTATATGCATATATATGTTTAGGTAACTTTGTCGGTATTGGGGGGGGGGCGGGGGGGCCCTGGCACATTATCTGCACAGGGGCCTTTTGCAGTCTGTGTCCGCCACTGGTGTATATATCACCCTACATATATGTTATATTACACCCGGGGATGGGGAGGTGTCAGCTCTGTGTATATATCACCCTACATATATGATATAATACACCCGGGGGATGAGGAGGTGTCAGCTCTGTGTATATATCACCCTACATATATGATATATTACACCCGGGGATGGGGAGGTGTCAGCTCTGTGTATATATCACCCTACATATATGATATATTACACCCGGGGGATGAGGAGGTGTCAGCTCTGTGTATATATCACCCTACATATATGATATATTACACCCGGGGGATGAGGAGGTGTCAGCTCTGTGTATATATCACCCTACATATATGATATATTACACCCGGGGGATGGGAGGTGTCAGCTCTGTGTATATATCACCCTACATATATGTTATATTACACCCGGGGGATGGGGAGGTGTCAGCTCTGTGTATATATCACCCTACATATATGTTATATTACACCCGGGGGATGGGGAGGTGTCAGCTCTGTGTATATATCACCCTACATATATGTTATATTACACCTGGGAGATGGGGAGGTGTCAGCTCTGTGTATATATCACCCTACATATATGATATAATACACCCGGGGGATGGGGAGGTGTCAGCTCTGTGTATATATCACCCTACATATATGATATATTACACCCGGGGGATGAGGAGGTGTCAGCTCTGTGTATATATCACCCTACATATATGATATATTACACCCGGGGGATGAGGAGGTGTCAGCTCTGTGTATATATCACCCTACATATATGATATAATACACCCGGGGGATGGGGAGGTGTCAGCTCTGTGTATATATCACCTACATATATATTACACCCGGGGGATGAGGAGGTGTCAGCTCTGTGTATATATCACCCTACATATATGATATATTACACCCGGGGGATGAGGAGGTGTCAGCTCTGTGTATATATCACCCTACATATATGATATAATACACCCGGGGGATGGGGAGGTGTCAGCTCTGTGTATATATCACCCTACATATATGATATATTACACCCGGGGGATGAGGAGGTGTCAGCTCTGTGTATATATCACCCTACATATATGATATATTACACCCGGGGGATGGGGAGGTGTCAGCTCTGTGTATATATCACCCTACATATATGATATAATACACCCGGGGGATGGGGAGGTGTCAGCTCTGTGTATATATCACCCTACATATATGATATATTACACCCGGGGGATGAGGAGGTGTCAGCTCTGTGTATATATCACCCTACATATATGATATATTACACCCGGGGGATGAGGAGGTGTCAGCTCTGTGTATATATCACCCTACATATATGATATATTACACCCGGGGGATGGGGAGGTGTCAGCTCTGTGTATATATCACCCTACATATATTATATATTACACCCGGGGGATGGGGAGGTGTCAGCTCTGTGTATATATCACCCTACATATATGATATATTACACCCGGGGGATGGGGGGGGTGTCAGCTCTGTGTATATATCACCCTACATATATGTTATATTACACCCAGGGGATGGGGAGGTGTCAGCTCTGTGTATATATCACCCTACATATATGATATATTACACCCGGGGGATGAGGAGGTGTCAGCTCTGTGTATATATCACCCTACATATATGATATGTTACACCCGGGGGATGAGGAGGTGTCAGCTCTGTGTATATATCACCCTACATATATGATATGTTACACCCGGGGGATGAGGAGGTGTCAGCTCTATGTATATATCACCCTACATATATGATATATTACACCCGGGGGATGGGGAGGTGTCAGCTCTATGTATATATCACCCTACATATATGATATATTACACCCGGGGGATGGGGAGGTGTCAGCTCTGTGTATATATCACCCTACATATATGATATATTACACCCGGGGGATGGGGAGGTGTCAGCTCTGTGTATATATCACCCTACATATATGATATAATACACCCGGGGGATGGGGAGGTGTCAGCTCTGTGTATATATCACCCTACATATATGATATATTACACCCGGGGGATGGGGAGGTGTCAGCTCTGTGTATATATCACCTACATATATGATATATTACACCCGGGGGATGGGGAGGTGTCAGCTCTGTGTATATATCACCCTACATATATGATATATTACACCCGGGGGATGGGGAGGTGTCAGCTCTGTGTATATATCACCTACATATATGATATAATACACTCGGGGGATGGGGAGGTGTCAGCTCTGTGTATATATCACCCTACATATATGATATATTACACCCGGGGGATGGGGAGGTGTCAGCTCTGTGTATATATCACCCTACATATATGTTATATTACACCCGGGGGATGGGGAGGTGTCAGCTCTGTGTATATATCACCCTACATATATGATATAATACACCCGTTGGATGGGGAGGTGTCAGCTCTGTGTATATATCACCCTACATATATGTTATATTACACCCGGGAGATGAGGAGGTGTCAGCTCTGTGTATATATCACCCTACATATATGATATAATACACCCGGGGGATGGGGAGGTGTCAGCTCTGTGTATATATCACCCTACATATATGATATAATACACCCGGGGGATGGGGAGGTGTCAGCTCTGTGTATATATCACCCTACATATATGATATAATACACCCGGGGGATGGGGAGGTGTCAGCTCTGTGTATATATCACCCTACATATATGATATATTACACCCGGGGGATGGGGAGGTGTCAGCTCTGTGTATATATCACCCTACATATATGATATATTACACCCGGGGGATGAGGAGGTGTCAGCTCTGTGTATATATCACCCTACATATATGATATATTACACCCGGGGGATGAGGAGGTGTCAGCTCTGTGTATATATCACCCTACATATATGATATATTACACCCGGGGGATGGGGAGGTGTCAGCTCTGTGTATATATCACCCTACATATATGATATATTACACCCGGTGGATGGGGGGTGTCAGCTCTGTGTATATATCACCCTACATATATGATATATTACACCCGGGGGATGGGAGGTGTCAGCTCTGTGTATATATCACCCTACATATATGATATATTACACCCGGGGGATGGGGGGTGTCAGCTCTGTGTATATATCACCCTACATATATGTTATATTACACCCGGGAGATGAGGAGGTGTCAGCTCTGTGTATATATCACCCTACATATATGATATAATACACCCGGGGGATGGGGAGGTGTCAGCTCTGTGTATATATCACCCTACATATATGATATATTACACCCGGGGGATGAGGAGGTGTCAGCTCTGTGTATATATCACCCTACATATATGATATATTACACCCGGGGGATGGGAGGTGTCAGCTCTGTGTATATATCACCCTACATATATGATATAATACACCCGGGGGATGGGGAGGTGTCAGCTCTGTGTATATATCACCCTACATATATGATATAATACACCCGGGGGATGGGGAGGTGTCAGCTCTGTGTATATATCACCCTACATATATGATATAATACACCCGGGGGATGAGGAGGTGTCAGCTCTGTGTATATATCACCCTACATATATGATATATTACACCCGGGGGATGGGGAGGTGTCAGCTCTGTGTATATATCACCCTACATATATGATATAATACACCTGGGGGAGGGGAGGTGTCAGCTCTGTGTATATATCACCCTACATATATGATATATTACACCCGGGGGATGGGGGGTGTCAGCTCTGTGTATATATCACCCTACATATATGATATATTACACCCGGGGGATGGGAGGTGTCAGCTCTGTGTATATATCACCCTACATATATGATATAATACACCTGGGGGATGGGGAGGTGTCAGCTCTGTGTATATATCACCCTACATATATGATATATTACACCCGGGTGATGGGGAGGTGTCAGCTCTCTGTATATATCACCCTACATATATGATATATTACACCCGGGGGATGGGGAGGTGTCAGCTCTGTGTATATATCACCCTACATATATGATATATTACACCCGGGGGATGGGGAGGTGTCAGCTCTGTGTATATATCACCCTACATATATGATATATTACAAGCGGGGGATGGGGAGGTGTCAGCTCTGTGTATATATCACCCTACATATATGATATAATACACCCGGGGGATGGGGAGGTGTCAGCTCTGTGTATATATCACCCTACATATATGATATATTACACCCGGGGGATGGGGAGGTGTCAGCTCTGTGTATATATCACCCTACATATATGATATATTACACCCGGGGGATGGGGAGGTGTCAGCTCTGTGTATATATCACCCTACATATATGATATAATACACCCGGGGGATGGGGGGGGTGTCAGCTCTGTGTATATATCACCCTACATATATGATATATTACACCCGGGGGATGAGGAGGTGTCAGCTCTGTGTATATATCACCCTACATATATGATATATTACACCAGGGGGATGGGGGGGGTGTCAGCTCTGTGTATATATCACCCTACATATATGATATATTACACCCGGGGGATGGGGAGGTGTCAGCTCTGTGTATATATCACCCTACATATATGTTATATTACACCCGGGGGATGAGGAGGTGTCAGCTCTGTGTATATATCACCCTACATATATGATATAATACACCCGTTGGATGGGGGGTGTCAGCTCTGTGTATATATCACCCTACATATATGATATATTACACCCGGGGGATGAGGAGGTGTAAGCTCTGTGTATATATCACCCTACATATATGATATAATACACCCGGGGGATGAGGAGGTGTCAGCTCTGTGTATATATCACCCTACATATATGATATAATACACCCGGGGGATGGGGAGGTGTCAGCTCTGTGTATATATCACCCTACATATATGATATAATACACCCGGGGGATGGGGAGGTGTCAGCTCTGTGTATATATCACCCTACATATATGATATAATACACCCGGGGGATGGGGAGGTGTCAGCTCTGTGTATATATCACCCTACATATATGATATATTACACCCTGGGGATGGGGAGGTGTCAGCTCTGTGTATATATCACCCTACATATATGATATAATACACCCGGGGGATGAGGAGGTGTCAGCTCTGTGTATATATCACCCTACATATATGATATATTACACCCGGGGGATGGGGAGGTGTCAGCTCTGTGTATATATCACCCTACATATATGATATAATACACCCGGGGGATGAGGAGGTGTCAGCTCTGTGTATATATCACCCTACATCTATGATATATTACACCCGGGGGATGAGGAGGTGTCAGCTCTGTGTATATATCACCCTACATATATGATATAATACACCCGGGGGATGGGGAGGTGTCAGCTGTGTATATATCACCCTACATATATGTTATACACCCGGGGGATGAGGGGGTGTCAGCTCTGTGTATATATCACCCTACATATATGTTATACACCCGGGGGATGGGGAGGTGTCAGCTCTGTGTATATATCACCCTACATATATGTTATACACCCGGGGGATGGGGAGGTGTCAGCTCTGTGTATATATCACCCTACATATATGTTATATTACACCCGGGGGATGGGGAGGTGTCAGCTCTGTGTATATATCACCCTACATATATGATATATTACACCCGGGGGATGGGGAGGTGTCAGCTCTGTGTATATATCACCCTACATATATGATATAATACACCCAGGGGATGAGGAGGTGTCAGCTCTGTGTATATATCACCCTACATATATGTTATATTACACCCGGGGGATGGGGAGGTGTCAGCTCTGTGTATATATCACCCTACATATATGATATAATACACCCGGGGGATGGGAGGTGTCAGCTCTGTGTATATATCACCCTACATATATGTTATATTACACCCGGGGGATGGGGAGGTGTCAGCTCTGTGTATATATCACCCTACATATATGTTATATTACACCCGGGGGATGGGGAGGTGTCAGCTCTGTGTATATATCACCCTACATATATGTTATATTACACCTGGGAGATGGGGAGGTGTCAGCTCTGTGTATATATCACCCTACATATATGATATATTACACCCGGGGGATGGGGAGGTGTCAGCTCTGTGTATATATCACCCTACATATATGATATAATACACCCGGGGGATGGGGAGGTGTCAGCTCTGTGTATATATCACCCTACATATATGATATAATACACCCGGGGGATGAGGAGGTGTCAGCTCTGTGTATATATCACCCTACATATATGATATATTACACCCGGGGGATGGGGAGGTGTCAGCTCTGTGTATATATCACCCTACATATATGATATATTACACCCGGGGGATGGGGAGGTGTCAGCTCTGTGTATATATCACCCTACATATATGATATATTACACCCGGGGGATGAGGAGGTGTCAGCTCTGTGTATATATCACCCTACATATATGATATATTACACCCGGGGGATGGGGAGGTGTCAGCTCTGTGTATATATCACCCTACATATATGATATAATACACCCGGGGGATGAGGAGGTGTCAGCTCTGTGTATATATCACCCTACATATATGATATATTACACCCGGGGGATGAGGAGGTGTCAGCTCTGTGTATATATCACCCTACATATATGTTATATTACACCCGGGGGATGGGGAGGTGTCAGCTCTGTGTATATATCACCCTACATATATGATATAATACACCCGGGGGATGGGGAGGTGTCAGCTCTGTGTATATATCACCCTACATATATGTTATATTACACCCGGGGGATGGGGAGGTGTCAGCTCTGTGTATATATCACCCTACATATATGATATAATACACCCGGGGGATGAGGAGGTGTCAGCTCTGTGTATATATCACCCTACATATATGATATATTACACCCGGGGGATGAGGAGGTGTCAGCTCTGTGTATATATCACCCTACATATATGATATAATACACCCGGGGGATGGGAGGTGTCAGCTCTGTGTATATATCACCCTACATATATGATATATTACACCCGGGGGATGAGGAGGTGTCAGCTCTGTGTATATATCACCCTACATCTATGATATATTACACCCGGGGGATGGGGAGGTGTCAGCTCTGTGTATATATCACCCTACATATATATTATATTACACCCGGGGGATGGGGAGGTGTCAGCTCTGTGTATATATCACCCTACATATATGATATATTACACCCGGGGGATGGGAGGTGTCAGCTCTGTGTATATATCACCCTACATATATGATATATTACACCCGGGGGATGGGGAGGTGTCAGCTCTGTGTATATATCACCCTACATATATGATATAATACACCCGGGGGATGGGGAGGTGTCAGCTCTGTGTATATATCATCCTACATATATGTTATACACCCGGGGGATGAGGAGGTGTCAGCTCTGTGTATATATCACCCTACATATATGATATATTACACACGGGGGATGGGGAGGTGTCAGCTCTGTGTATATATCACCCTACATATATGATATAATACACCCGGGGGATGGGGAGGTGTCAGCTCTGTGTATATATCACCCTACATATATGATATATTACACCCGGGGGATGGGGAGGTGTCAGCTCTGTGTATATATCACCCTACATATATGATATAATACACCCGGGGGATGAGGAGGTGTCAGCTCTGTGTATATATCACCCTACATATATGATATAATACACCCGGGGGATGAGGAGGTGTCAGCTCTGTGTATATATCACCCTACATATATGATATATTACACCCGGGGGATGGGGAGGTGTCAGCTCTGTGTATATATCACCCTACATATATGATATATTACACCCGGGGGATGGGGAGGTGTCAGCTCTGTGTATATATCACCCTACATATATGATATAATACACCCGGGGGATGAGGAGGTGTCAGTTCTGTGTATATATCACCCTACATATATGATATAATACACCCGGGGGATGGGGAGGTGTCAGCTCTGTGTATATATCACCCTACATATATGATATATTACACCCGGGGGATGGGGAGGTGTCAGCTCTGTGTATATATCACCTACATATATGATATATTACACCCGGGGGATGGGGAGGTGTCAGCTCTGTGTATATATCACCTACATATATGATATAATACACTCGGGGGATGGGGAGGTGTCAGCTCTGTGTATATATCACCCTACATATATGATATATTACACCCGGGGGATGGGGAGGTGTCAGCTCTGTGTATATATCACCCTACATATATGTTATATTACACCCGGGGGATGGGGAGGTGTCAGCTCTGTGTATATATCACCCTACATATATGTTATATTACACCCGGGAGATGAGGAGGTGTCAGCTCTGTGTATATATCACCCTACATATATGATATAATACACCCGGGGGATGGGGAGGTGTCAGCTCTGTGTATATATCACCCTACATATATGATATAATACACCCGGGGGATGGGGAGGTGTCAGCTCTGTGTATATATCACCCTACATATATGATATAATACACCCGGGGGATGGGGAGGTGTCAGCTCTGTGTATATATCACCCTACATATATGATATATTACACCCGGGGGATGGGGAGGTGTCAGCTCTGTGTATATATCACCCTACATATATGATATAATACACCCGGGGGATGAGGAGGTGTCAGCTCTGTGTATATATCACCCTACATATATGATATAATACACCCGGGGGATGGGGAGGTGTCAGCTCTGTGTATATATCACCCTACATATATGATATATTACACCCGGGGGATGGGGAGGTGTTAGCTCTGTGTATATATCACACTACATATATGATATATTACACCCGGGGGATGGGGAGGTGTCAGCTCTGTGTATATATCACCCTACATATATGATATATTACACCCGGGGGATGGGGAGGTGTCAGCTCTGTGTATATATCACCCTACATATATGATATAATACACCCGGGGGATGGGGAGGTGTCAGCTCTGTGTATATATCACCCTACATATATGATATATTACACCCGGGGGATGGGGAGGTGTCAGCTCTGTGTATATATCACCCTACATATATGATATATTACACCCGGGGGATGGGAGGTGTCAGCTGTGTATATATCACCCTACATATATGATATAATACACCCGGGGGATGGGAGGTGTCAGCTCTGTGTATATATCACCCTACATATATGATATAATACACCCGGGGGATGGGGAGGTGTCAGCTCTGTGTATATATCACCCTACATATATGATATAATACACCTGGGGGAGGGGAGGTGTCAGCTCTGTGTATATATCACCCTACATATATGTTATATTACACCCGGGGGATGAGGAGGTGTCAGCTCTGTGTATATATCACCCTACATATATGATATATTACACCCGGGGGATGAGGAGGTGTCAGCTCTGTGTATATATCACCCTACATATATGATATATTACACCCGGGGGATGGGGAGGTGTCAGCTCTGTGTATATATCACCCTACATATATGATATATTACACCCGGGGGATGAGGAGGTGTCAGCTCTGTGTATATATCACCCTACATATATGATATATTACACCCGGGGGATGGGGAGGTGTCAGCTCTGTGTATATATCACCCTACATATATGATATAATACACCCGGGGGATGGGGAGGTGTCAGCTCTGTGTATATATCACCCTACATATATGATATATTACACCCGGGGGATGGGAGGTGTCAGCTCTGTGTATATATCACCCTACATATATGATATAATACACCCGGGGGATGGGGAGGTGTCAGCTCTGTGTATATATCACCCTACATATATGTTATATTACACCCGGGGGATGGGGAGGTGTCAGCTCTGTGTATATATCACCCTACATATATGATATAATACACCCGGGGGATGGGGAGGTGTCAGCTCTGTGTATATATCACCTACATATATGTTATATTACACCCGGGGGATGAGGAGGTGTCAGCTCTGTGTATATATCACCCTACATATATGATATAATACACCCGGGGGATGGGGAGGTGTCAGCTCTGTGTATATATCACCCTACATATATGATATATTACACCCGGGGGATGGGAGGTGTCAGCTGTGTATATATCACCCTACATATATGATATAATACACCCGGGGGATGGGAGGTGTCAGCTCTGTGTATATATCACCCTACATATATGATATAATACACCCGGGGGATGGGGAGGTGTCAGCTCTGTGTATATATCACCCTACATATATGATATATTACACCCAGGGGATGAGGAGGTGTCAGCTCTGTGTATATATCACCCTACATATATGATATAATACACCCGGGGGATGGGGAGGTGTCAGCTCTGTGTATATATCACCCTACATATATGTTATATTACACCCGGGGGATGGGGAGGTGTCAGCTCTGTGTATATATCACCCTACATATATGATATATTACACCCGGGGGATGAGGAGGTGTCAGCTCTGTGTATATATCACCCTACATATATGTTATATTACACCCGGGGGATGAGGAGGTGTCAGCTCTGTGTATATATCACCCTACATATATGATATAATACACCCGGGGGATGGGGAGGTGTCAGCTCTGTGTATATATCACCCTACATATATGATATATTACACCCGGGGGATGGGAGGTGTCAGCTCTGTGTATATATCACCCTACATATATGATATAATACACCCGGGGGATGGGGAGGTGTCAGCTCTGTGTATATATCACCCTACATATATGATATATTACACCCGGGGGATGAGGAGGTGTCAGCTCTGTGTATATATCACCCTACATATATGATATATTACACCCGGGGGATGGGAGGTGTCAGCTCTGTGTATATATCACCCTACATATATGATATAATACACCCGGGGGATGGGGAGGTGTCAGCTCTGTGTATATATCACCCTACATATATGATATATTACACCCGGGGGATGGGGAAGTGTCAGCTCTGTGTATATATCACCCTACATATATGATATATTACACCCGGGGGATGAGGAGGTGTCAGCTCTGTGTATATATCACCCTACATATATGATATATTACACCCGGGGGATGGGAGGTGTCAGCTCTGTGTATATATCACCTACATATATGATATATTACACCCGGGGGATGGGGAGGTGTCAGCTCTGTGTATATATCACCCTACATATATGATATATTACACCCGGGGGATGAGGAGGTGTCAGCTCTGTGTATATATCACCCTACATATATGATATATTACACCCGGGGGATGGGGAGGTGTCAGCTCTGTGTATATATCACCCTACATATATGATATATTACACCCGGGGGATGGGGAGGTGTCAGCTCTGTGTATATATCACCCTACATATATGATATAATACACCCGGGGGATGGGGAGGTGTCAGCTCTGTGTATATATCACCCTACATATATGATATATTACACCCGGGGGATGGGAGGTGTCAGCTCTGTGTATATATCACCCTACATATATGATATAATACACCCGGGGGATGAGGAGGTGTCAGCTCTGTGTATATATCACCCTACATATATGTTATATTACACCTGGGGGATGGGGAGGTGTCAGCTCTGTGTATATATCACCCTACATATATGTTATATTACACCTGGGGGATGGGGAGGTGTCAGCTCTGTGTATATATCACCCTACATATATGTTATACACCCGGGGGATGGGGAGGTGTCAGCTCTGTGTATATATCACCCTACATATATGATATAATACACCCGGGGGATGGGGAGGTGTCAGCTCTGTGTATATATCACCCTACATATATGATATACACCCCGGGGATGGGAGGTGTCAGCTCTGTGTATATATCACCCTACATATATGATATAATACACCCGGGGGATGAGGAGGTGTCAGCTCTGTGTATATATCACCCTACATCTATGATATAATACACCCGGGGGATGGGGAGGTGTCAGCTCTGTGTATATATCACCCTACATATATGATATAATACACCCGGGGGATGGGGAGGTGTCAGCTCTGTGTATATATCACCCTACATATATGATATATTACACCCGGGGGATGGGGAGGTGTCAGCTCTGTGTATATATCACCCTACATATATGATATAATACACCCGGGGGATGGGGAGGTGTCAGCTCTGTGTATATATCACCCTACATATATGATATAATACACCCAGGGGATGGGAGGTGTCAGCTCTGTGTATATATCACCCTACATATATGATATATTACACCCGGGGGATGAGGAGGTGTCAGCTCTGTGTATATATCACCCTACATATATGATATAATACACCCGGGGGATGGGGAGGTGTCAGCTCTGTGTATATATCACCCTACATATATGATATATTACACCCGGGGGATGGGGAGGTGTCAGCTCTGTGTATATATCACCCTACATATATGATATAATACACCCGGGGGATGGGGAGGTGTCAGCTCTGTGTATATATCACCCTACATATATGATATAATACACCCAGGGGATGGGAGGTGTCAGCTCTGTGTATATATCACCCTACATATATGATATATTACACCCGGGGGATGAGGAGGTGTCAGCTCTGTGTATATATCACCCTACATATATGATATAATACACCCGGGGGATGGGGAGGTGTCAGCTCTGTGTATATATCACCTACATATATATTACACCCGGGGGATGAGGAGGTGTCAGCTCTGTGTATATATCACCCTACATATATGATATAATACACCCGGGGGATGGGGAGGTGTCAGCTCTGTGTATATATCACCCTACATATATGATATATTACACCCGGGGGATGAGGAGGTGTCAGCTCTGTGTATATATCACCCTACATATATGATATATTACACCCGGGGGATGGGGAGGTGTCAGCTCTGTGTATATATCACCCTACATATATGATATATTACACCCGGGGGATGGGGAGGTGTCAGCTCTGTGTATATATCACCCTACATATATGATATATTACACCCGGGGGATGAGGAGGTGTCAGCTCTGTGTATATATCACCCTACATATATGATATAATACACCTGGGGGAGGGGAGGTGTCAGCTCTGTGTATATATCACCCTACATATATGTTATACACCCGGGGGATGGGGAGGTGTCAGCTCTGTGTATATATCACCCTACATATATGTTATACACCCGGGGGATGGGGAGGTGTCAGCTCTGTGTATATATCACCCTACATATATGATATAATACACCCGGGGGATGGGGAGGTGTCAGCTCTGTGTATATATCACCCTACATATATGTTATACACCCGGGGGATGGGGAGGTGTCAGCTCTGTGTATATATCACCCTACATATATGTTATACACCCGGGGGATGGGGAGGTGTCAGCTCTGTGTATATATCACCTACATATATGTTATATTACACCCGGGGGATGAGGAGGTGTCAGCTCTGTGTATATATCACCCTACATATATGATATATTACACCCGGGGGATGGGGAGGTGTCAGCTCTGTGTATATATCACCCTACATATATGATATAATACACCCGGGGGATGAGGAGGTGTCAGCTCTGTGTATATATCACCCTACATATATGATATAATACACCCGGGGGATGAGGAGGTGTCAGCTCTGTGTATATATCACCCTACATATATGTTATACACCCGGGGGATGGGGAGGTAGATTGTCAGCTCTGTGTATATATCACCCTACATATATGTTATACACCCGGGGGATGGGGAGGTAGATTGTCAGCTCTATGTATATACCACAGTTATGGTTTCCGTTATAACAATCCCCCATTGACTATATAACGGGGTCTGCCGGGCACCGCTGTGGCATCTGGTGTGTTCATGGGAAGAATAGCGATGCACTCGTCAAATACGATGGAACTGCGGATTGAGGCTTGTTGTCCATAGCAACCAATCACAGTGCAGCTTTCATTTTAACAGAGCAGTGTAGGAAATGAAAGCTGCACTGTGATTGGTTGCTATGGGCAACAAGGCCAGTTTTAGACAGTTTTGATTAGGTTTCAATTCCACAAAATGTCAAAATATCTGGTTGCTGTCAGTTAATGTAAACCTTTGTTGTCTACATTCAGAGTCTGACAGCCTGTCCTGACCTAATCCTGCTCACACAGCTGAAGGGCTTGTTATCTGTACAGGGTGAATCACTGGTCCTTATGGCCTGAGTACCCGGAGCTTTCACCCCCAAAGCCACACTGGCTGCCCGAACCTATGGAAAGGCAGCTGCCGGGTGGATACAATCCCTATTTCATTTAATTGACTAATTTGGCAAAATGTTTGTCACTATTATTGGGGCTCCTTATGGCACTATTACTGGGGCTCCTTATGTTACTATTATTTGGGTTCTTTATGGCACTATTATTGGGGCTCCTTATGGCACTATTATTGGGGCTCCTTATGGCACTATTATTGGGGCTTCTTATGGCACTATTATTTGGGCTCCTTATGGCACTATTATTGGGGCTTCTTATGGCACTATTATTGGGGCTCCTTATGGCACTATTATTGGGGCTCTTTATGGCACTATTATTGGGGCTCCTTATGGCACTATTATTTGGGTTCTTTATGGCACTATTATTTGGGCTCCTTATGGCACTATTATTTGGGCTCCTTATGGCACTATTATTGGGGCTCCTAATGGCACTATTATTGGGGCTTCTTATGGCACTATTATTTGGGCTTCTTAGGCACTATTATTGGGGCTCCTTATAGCACTATTATTTGGGCTCCTTATGGCACTATTATTGGGGCTCCTTATGGCACTATTATTGGGGCTCCTTATGGTACAATTATTTTGGCTTCTCATAGCACTATTATTTGGGCTCCTTATGAAACTATTATGGGCGCTTATTATGGCACTATTATTGGGGCTCCTTGCGGCACTATTATTTGGGTTCTTTATGGCACTATTATTTGGGCTCCTTATGGCACTATTATTGGGGCTCCTTATGGCACTATTACTGGGGATCCTTATGGCACTATTATTGGGGTTCCCTAGGGCATTATTATTTGGGCTCTTTATGGCACTATTATTTGGGCTCCTTATGGCACTATTATTGGGGCTTCTTATGGCACTATTATTTGGGCTCCTTATGGTACTATTATTGGGGATCCTTATGGCACTATTATTGGGGCTCTTTATGGCACTATTATTGGGGCTCCTCATGGCACTATTATTTGGGTTCTTTATGGCACTATTATTTGGGCTCCTTATGGCACTATTATTGGGGCTCCTTATGGCACTATTATTGGGGCTCCTTATGGCACTATTATTGGGGTTCCTTAGGGCATTATTATTTGGGCTCCTTATGGCACTATTATTGGGGCTCCTAATGGCACTATTATTGGGGCTTCTTATGGCACTATTATTTGGGCTTCTTAGGCACTATTATTGGGGCTCCTTATAGCACTATTATTTGGGCTCCTTATGGCACTATTATTGGGGCTCCTAATGGCACTATTATTGGGGCTTCTTATGGCACTATTATTTGGGCTTCTTAGGCACTATTATTGGGGCTCCTTATGGCACTATTATTGGGGCTCCTTATGGTACAATTATTTTGGCTTCTCAGCACTATTATTTGGGCTCCTTATGAAACTATTATGGGCCCTTATTATGGCACTATTATTGGGGCTCCTTATGGCACTATTATTTGGGTTCTTTATGGCACTATTATTTGGGCTCCTTATGGCACTATTATTGGGGCTTCTTATGGCACTATTATTGGGGCTCTTTATGGCACTATTATTGGGGCTCCTTATGGCACTATTATTTGGGTTCTTTATGGCACTATTATTTGGGCTCCTTATGGCACTATTATTGGGGCTTCTTATGGCACTATTATTTGGGCTCTTTATGGCACTATTATTGGGGCTCTTTATGGCACTATTATTGGGGCTCCTTATGGCACTATTATTTGGATTCTTTATGGCACTATTATTTGGGCTCCTTATGGCACTATTATTTGGGCTCCTTATGGCACTATTATTGGGGCTCCTAATGGCACTATTATTGGGGCTTCTTATGGCACTATTATTTGGGCTTCTTAGGCACTATTATTGGGGCTCCTTATAGCACTATTATTTTGGCTCCTTATGGCACTATTATTGGGGCTCCTAATGGCACTATTATTGGGGCTTCTTATGGCACTATTATTTGGGCTTCTTAGGCACTATTATTGGGGCTCCTTATAGCACTATTATTTGGGCTCCTTATGGCACTATTATTGGGGCTCCTTATGGCACTATTACTGGGGATCCTTATGGCACTATTATTGGGGTTCCCTAGGGCATTATTATTTGGGCTCTTTATGGCACTATTATTTGGGCTCCTTATGGCACTATTATTGGGGCTTCTTATGGCACTATTATTTGGGCTCCTTATGGCACTATTATTGGGGCTTCTTATGGCACTATTATTTGGGCTCCTTATGGTACTATTATTGGGGATCCTTATGCCACTATTATTGGGGCTCTTTATGGCACTATTATTGGGGCTCCTTATGGCACTATTATTTGGGTTCTTTATGGCACTATTATTTGGGCTCCTTATGGCACTATTATTGGGGCTCCTTATGGCACTATTATTGGAGCTCCTTATGGCACTATTATTGGGGTTCCTTAGGGCATTATTATTTGGGCTCCTTATGGCACTATTATTGGGGCTCCTTATGGTACAATTATTTTGGCTTCTCATAGCACTATTATTTGGGCTCCTTATGAAACTATTATGGGCGCTTATTATGGCACTATTATTGGGGCTCCTTATGGCACTATTATTTGGGTTCTTTATGGCACTATTATTTGGGCTCCTTATGGCACTATTATTGGGGCTCCTTATGCCACTATTACTGGGGATCCTTATGGCACTATTATTGGGGTTCCCTAGGGCACTATTATTGGGGCTCCTAATGGCACTATTATTGGGGCTTCTTATGGCACTATTATTTGGGCTTCTTAGGCACTATTATTGGGGCTCCTTATAGCACTATTATTTGGGTTCCTTATGGCACTATTATTGGGGCTCCTTATGCTACAATTATTTTGGCTTCTCATAGCACTATTATTTGGGCTCCTTATGAAACTATTATGGGCGCTTATTATGGCACTATTATTGGGGCTCCTTATGGCACTATTATTTGGGTTCTTTATGGCACTATTATTTGGCCTCCTTATGGCACTATTATTGGGGCTCCTTATGGCACTATTACTGGGGATCCTTATGGCACTATTATTGGGGTTCCCTAGAGCACTATTATTTGGGTTCTTTATGGCACTATTATTTGGCCTCCTTATGGCACTATTATTGGGGCTCCTTATGGCACTATTACTGGGGATCCTTATGGCACTATTATTGGGGTTCCCTAGAGCATTATTATTTGGGCTCTTTATGGCACTATTATTTAGGCTCCTTATGGCACTATTATTGGGGCTTCTTATGGCACTATTATTTGGGCTCCTTATGGTACTATTATTGGGTATCCTTATGGCACTATTATTGGGGCTCTTTATGGCACTATTATTGGGGCTCCTTATGGCACTATTATTTGGGTTCTTTATGGCACTATTATTTGGGCTCCTTATGGCACTATTATTGGGGCTCCTTATGGCACTATTATTGGAGCTCCTTATGGCACTATTATTGGGGTTCCTTAGGGCATTATTATTTGGGCTCCTTATGGCACTATTATTGGGGCTCCTAATGGCACTATTATTTGGGCTCATTATGACACTATTATTTGGGGATCCTTATGGCACTATTATTTGGGCTCATTATGGCACTATTATTGGGGCTCATTATGACACTATTATTTGGGTTCCTTATGGCCCTATTATTGGGGCTCCTTAAGGCCCTATTATTGGGGCTCCTTATGGCACTATTATTTGGGCACTGAATGGTATGTTTATTTGAACACAATATCATTGTATTATTTGGGCACCCAGCTTCTCCTGAATGATATATAGGGCTTAGGACGACCCTTTGCCTAGCACCATCAATTGCCATGACAGTCTCTTTGGGCCTCAACCTGCGCATCCTCTGTCACCTCGCGTCATGTATTCTTCTCCCTATAAAGACTTTATTTTGGAGGGAATTCTCCATAAACCCTGAATAAAAGCTCTGACAACAATGGGCTCCATGCTTGGTCTTTGGCTCCTGGTTGGTAGGTGGCATCAATGGGATTCCCACGGCTGTTGTCATCAATTAGACTCATCTTTACGGGAGGCCTTGTGATGGAGACCATTAAAGTGGGGCCTAGAAATTCCTTATACACCTCTTATTCTTACTGTCCCTGCCCCCTTCCTCTTTCTTAACCGAAATACCTCACTGGGTCAGCAAAACAAACAGTGGTGTGATGGGAGGTTGTGGACCCCCGTGTAGACCTCTTAGAGGATCTAATAGACTCTTCATCTGCCGCCTAGAAGCTGCTTTTCCCTCCATTGATTTGCATTATAAAGACCCCAGAATTGTTCGTTTACACAAATACAACCTGTATGGACGCCCTGCAGACAAGGGTGAGCGGGCAGGGGGCACCTGAGCCCTGTAGTACCACCCATTCTACTGCCGATGTTTGTCTATGACGTCGTATGGGCATATGCACCTGCCAGCCGTGAGTGGCACGTGAAGTGTAATGTGGAGAAATGACGGCTTCTGTACCTGTGTGGAGAAATGTAATTCTACAATTATCTAGTAAATAGTAAGACACTGGGGGACGCTGCCCCTGTAAGGGCCTGTTCACATCACCGTTCGCTTTCCGTTCCGGGGTTCCGTTTGAAGTTTCCGTCGGGTGAACCCCACAACGGAAAGTGAAAGTGAAACCACAGCTTCCGTTTCAGTCACCATTGATATCAATGGTGACGGAAACATCGCTAATGGTTTCCGTTCGTCACCAGATTTCCGTTTTAACGACGGAATCAATAGCGGACTCGACTCCGCTATTGATTCCGTCAGAAAAATGGAAATCTGCCGGAATGGTGACAAACGGAAACCATTAGCGATGCTTCCGTCACCATTGATATCAATGGTGACTGAAAAGGAAGCGATGGTTTCACTTTCACTTTCCGTTGCAGGAAACCTCAGACGGAACCCCGGAACGGAAAGCAAACGGTGATGTGAACAGGCCCTAAGAGACTTGGGGATATTGGTTGACAGTAAACGTAACTTTAGCAATCAGTGCCAGGCAGCTGCTGCCAAGGCTAAAAACAATAATGGGATGCACCAAAGAGGACAAGATGCTCATGACAAGAATATCGTTTTGCCGCTATACAAATCACTAGTCGGACCACACATGGAATATTATGGACAATTATGGGCACCTGTGTATAAGAAGCAAGCTATGATTAAGGACCCCACTGGTCTGAAACGCGTAAGCGTGGTCCCGAGATTTATTGTTTTAACCTCCTCGTTTTAAACATGACTTAATAAACCTTATAACTTTTATCTTGAGTGCTGGATATACCTACATTATACACCACTATTGCCTGTGTATAAGAAGGACATGGCTGAACTAGAACGGGAGAAAAGGAGGGCGACCAGGGTTATTTAGGGACTTCATGGACTTGTGTCTTTTTTCAACCTCATCCACTATGTAACTATGAGTGTGGCCGATATTTGCTGGACCCCCTCTCTTTCCCATGTAGTGAATAGGTACATAGAACGGATAATAAGGGTCAGATAATGACCACTACCCCATAGTGATACCGCCATGACATTGTTGGTCGCACTGTAGGGCCGATGATACCTGATGACTGTCTCTTTTGGTTGATTCGACCTGATTCTGAGCCGGTGGCAAATGGAATTGCGCATATAAATGTCACTAAAACCCCAGAAAAACAAACTAAAGGCTGGAGATAAGATTTCCTCTTTATCTGTCCAGAAAACACTGGCTGGACAATTGGGCCAAAATACCTTCACCGAGGAGACCAATCATGAGTCGTCTTATCACGTATATGGCGCCACCATCATTCCTGGCGCTAAACGGTCTATCATATCAAGTGAACGTTCTACCTTGGACTGAGGAAGAAGAAGTTGCTGCCCCTATCAGAGTGTAAAGGCCCTAACACCCGGGCCAATTATGGGCCAACGATCGTTCATAAAACTCTGGTTTCCGATAATAACCCTGTATAAGCAGGGAAGCGATCATCTGCTGATCGTAGCGTTTTAAAAAAACTAAAATATTCTGGTTGTCGGCAGCGGATCTTGGTGTGTAAACAGGGAGACGCGCCGCCGACATGATAATAATGTATGGGGACGAGCGATCGGAGTAACGACCGCTCATCCCTACCCATAGATCCGTGTGACTGAGGCAAATGAGTGCCGATCATCGAGCTGTCTCATTGATCGGCGCTCGTTATTAAGAGGACCTTCACTCTGGGCTGTACGGGATGACTGTCTCTTTATTAGTGTAATACACACGGCTGGGGACAGCAGATAATACACGGTAGGTTTCTGGCTGCTAGGAAACCTTTATGAGTGTAGGGACCCCCTGGGTCTGGTGTAATCACTGTCTTATATGGAGATATTTATGAGTCTTCTTCACATACCAAAGGAACCCCACTGCTTCCTGCTTATCTTAAATTGATTCCAGGGGGCTGGTGCCCACCATGCCTAAATTGTATCATGTGACATGATAAAAACATTGCGATTCACGTGAAAAACTGTAAAACGTCGTCAATGCTCCGAGCCCGACTAAATTTAATGTACCCAGATGGTGAGAGATATCATTCTCTGTCAAGTCACCTCCTGTCAAATGCTATATAACTGCAGGACTATATATGACCCCAACTGGGCACCAATGGCTAATGCTGTATAACTACAGGGCTATATATGACTCCAACTGGGCACCAATGGCTAATGCTGTATAACTGCAGGGCTATATATGACCCCAACTGGGCACCAATGGCTAATTCTGTATAACTGCAGGGCTATATATGGCCCCAATAACCTCCCTTCCACTGCCCATCATACATCATGGAATATAATCTAACTCACCCTCACCACTGTATACCAGGGAATATAATATATCTCACCCTCACCACTGTACACCAGGGAATATAATATAACTCACCCTCACCACTGTACACCAGGGAATATAATATATCTCACCCTCACCACTGTACACCAGGGAATATAATATAACTCACCCTCACCACTGTATACCAGGGAATATAATATAACTCACCCTCACCACTGTATACCAGGGAATATAATATAACTCACCCTCACCACTGTACACCAGGGAATATAATATAACTCACCCTCACCACTGTACACCAGGGAATATAATATAACTCACCCTCACCACTGTACACCAGGGAATATAATATATCTCACCCTCACCACTGTACACCAGGGAATATAATATAACTCACTCTCACCACTGTACACCAGGGAATATAATATATCTCACCCTCACCACTGTACACCAAGGAATATAATATAACTCACCCTCATCACTGTACACCAGGGAATATAATATAACTCACCCTCACCACTGTATACCAGGGAATATAATATAACTCACCCTCACCACTGTACACCAGGGAATATAATATAACTCACCCTCACCACTGTAAACCAGGGAATATAATATATCTCACCCTCACCACTGTACACCAGGGAAGATAATATAACTCACCCTCACCACTGTACACCAGGGAATATAATATAACTCACCCTCACCACTGTACATCAGGGAATATAATATAACTCACCCTCATCACTGTACACCAGGGAATATAATATAACTCACCCTCATCACTGTACACCAGGGAATATAATATAACTCACACTCACCACTGTACACCAGGGAATATAATATAACTCACCATCACCACTGTACACCAGGGAATATAATATAACTCACCCTCACCACTGTACACCAGGGAATATAATATAACTCACCCTCACCACTGTATACCAGGGAAGATAATATAACTCACCCTCACCACTGTACACCAGGGAATATAATATAACTCACCCTCACCACTGTACACGAGGGAATATAATATAACTCACCCTCACCACTGTACACCAGGGAATATAATATAACTCACCCTCACCACTGTACACCAGGGAATATAATATAACTCACCCTCACCACTGTATAACAGGGAATATAATATAACTCACCCTCACCACTGTACACCAGGGAATATAATATAACTCACCCTCACCACTGTATACCAGGGAAGATAATATAACTCACCCTCACCACTGTACACCAGGGAATATAATATAACTCACCCTCACCACTGTACACGAGGGAATATAATATAACTCACCCTCACCACTGTACACCAGGGAATATAATATAACTCACCCTCACCACTGTACACCAGGGAATATAATATAACTCACCCTCACCACTGTATAACAGGGAATATAATATAACTCACCCTCACCACTGTACACCAGGGAATATAATCTAACTCACCCTCACCACTGTACACCAGGGAATATAATCTAACTCACCCTCACCACTGTACACCTTTACCAGGGAATATAATATAACTCACCCTCACCACTGTACACGAGGGAATATAATATAACTCACCCTCACCACTGTACACCAGGGAATATAATATAACTCACCCTCACCACTGTACACCAGGGAATATAATATAACTCACCCTCACCACTGTACACCAGGGAATATAATATATCTCACCCTCACCACTGTACACCAGGGAATATAATATAACTCACCCTCACCACTGTACACCAGGGAATATAATATAACTCACCCTCACCACTGTACACCAGGGAATATAATATAACTCACCCTCACCACTGTACACCAGGGAATATAATATATCACACCCTCACCACTGTACACCAGGGAAGATAATATAACTCACCCTCACCACTGTACACCAGGGAATATAATATAACTCACCCTCACCACTGTACACCAGGGAATATAATATATCTCACCCTCACCACTGTACACTAGGGAATATAATATAACTCACCCTCACCACTGTACACCAGGGAATATAATATAACTCACCCTCACCACTGTACATCAGGGAATATAATATATCTCACCCTCACCACTGTACACCAGGGAAGATAATATAACTCACCCTCACCACTGTACACCAGGGAATATAACTCACCCTCACCACTGTACACCAGGGAATATAATATAACTCACCCTCACCACTGTACACAAGGAAATAGAATATAACTCACCCTCACCAATGTACACCAGAGAATATAATATTACTCACGCTCACCACTGTATACCAGGGAATATAATATAACTCACCCTCACCACTGTACACCAGGGAATATAATATAACTCACCCTCACCACTGTACACCAGGGAATATAATATATCTCACCATCACCACTGAACACCAGGGAATATAATATAACTCACCCTCACCACTGTACACCAGGGAATATAATATAACTCACCATCACCACTGTACACCAGGGACTATAATATAACTCACCCTCACCACTGTACACCAGGGAATATAATATAACTCACCCTCACCACTGTATACCAGGGAAGATAATATAACTCACCCTCACCACTGTATACCAGGGAAGATAATATAACTCACCCTCACCACTGTACTCCAGGGAATATAATATAACTCACCCTCACCACTGTATACCAGGGAAGATAATATAACTCACCCTCACCACTGTATACCAGGGAAGATAATATAACTCACCCTCACCACTGTATACCAGGGAAGATAATATAACTCACCCTCACCACTGTACTCCAGGGAATATAATATAACTCACCCTCACCACTGTACACCAGGGAATATAATATAACTCACCCTCACCACTGTACACTAGGGAATATAATATAACTCACCCTCACCACTGTATACCAGGGAAGATAATATAACTCACCCTCACCACTGTATACCAGGGAAGATAATATAACTCACCCTCACCACTGTACTCCAGGGAATATAATATAACTCACCCTCACCACTGTACACCAGGGAATATAATATAACTCACCCTCACCACTGTACACTAGGGAATATAATATAACTCACCCTCACCACTGTACACCAGGGAATATAATATAACTCACCCTCACCACTGTATAACAGGGAATATAATATAACTCACCCTCACCACTGTACACCAGGGAATATAATCTAACTCACCCTCACCACTGTACACCAGGGAATATAATCTAACTCACCCTCACCACTGTACACCTATACCAGGGAATATAATATAACTCACCCTCACCACTGTACACCAGGGAATATAATATAACTCACCCTCACCACTGTACACCAGGGAATATAATATAACTCACCCTCACCACTGTACACCAGGGAATATAATATATCTCACCCTCACCACTGTACACCAGGGAATATAATATAACTCACCCTCACCACTGTACACCAGGGAATATAATATAACTCACCCTCACCACTGTACACCAGGGAATATAATATAACTCACCCTCACCACTGTACACCAGGGAATATAATATATCTCACCCTCACCACTGTACACCAGGGAAGATAATATAACTCACCCTCACCACTGTACACCAGGGAATATAATATAACTCACCCTCACCACTGTACACCAGGGAATATAATATATCTCACCCTCACCACTGTACACCAGGGAATATAATATAACTCACCCTCACCACTGTACACCAGGGAATATAATACAACTCACCCTCACCACTGTACACCAGGGAATATAATATATCTCACCCTCACCACTGTACACCAGGGAAGATAATATAACTCACCCTCACCACTGTACACCAGGGAATATAACTCACCCTCACCACTGTACACCAGGGAATATAATATAACTCACCCTCACCACTGTACACCAGGGAATATAATATAACTCACCATCACCACTGTACACCAGGAAATATAATATAACTCACCCTCACCACTGTACACCAGGGAATATAATATAACTCATCCTCACCACTGTACACCAGGGAATATAATATAACTCACCCTCACCACTGTATACCAGGGAATATAATATAACTCACCCTCATCACTGTACACCAGGGAATATAATATAACTCACCCTCATCACTGTACACCAGGGAATATAATATAACTCACCCTCACCACTGTGCACCAGGGAATATAATATAACTCACCCTCACCACTGTGCACCAGGGAATATAATATAACTCACCCTCACCACTGTGCACCAGGGAATATAAAATAACTCACCCTCACCACTGTGCACCAGGGAATATAATATAACTCACCCTCACCACTGTACACCAGGGAATATAATATAACTCACCCTCACCACTGTACACCAGGGAATATAATATAACTCACCATCACCACTGAACACCAGGGAATATAACTCACCCTCACCACTGTACACCAGGGAATATAATATAACTCACCATCACCACTGTACACCAGGGAATATAATATAACTCACCCTCACCACTGTACACCAGGGAATATAATATAACTCACCCTCACCACTGTATACCAGGGAAGATAATATAACTCACCCTCACCACTGTTCACCAGGGAATATAATATAACTCACCCTCACCACTGTACACCAGGGAATATAATATAACTCACCCTCACCACTGTACACCAGGGAATATAATATAACTCACCCTCACCACTGTACACCAGGGAATATAATATAACTCACCCTCACCAATGTACACCAGAGAATATAATATAACTCACCCTCACCACTGTATACCAGGGAATATAATATAACTCACCCTCACCACTGTACACCAGGGAATATAATATAACTCACCCTCACCACTGTACACCAGGGAATATAATATAACTCACCATCACCACTGAACACCAGGGAATATAATATAACTCACCCTCACCACTGTACACCAGGGAATATAATATAACTCACCATCACCACTGTACACCAGGGACTATAATATAACTCACCCTCACCACTGTACACCAGGGAATATAATATAACTCACCCTCACCACTGTATACCAGGGAAGATAATATAACTCACCCTCACCACTGTACTCCAGGGAATATAATATAACTCACCCTCACCACTGTACACCAGGGAATATAATATAACTCACCCTCACCACTGTACACTAGGGAATATAATATAACTCACCCTCACCACTGTACACCAGGGAATATAATATAACTCACCCTCACCACTGTATAACAGGGAATATAATATAACTCACCCTCACCACTGTACACCAGGGAATATAATCTAACTCACCCTCACCACTGTACACCAGGGAATATAATCTAACTCACCCTCACCACTGTACACCTATACCAGGGAATATAATATAACTCACCCTCACCACTGTACACCAGGGAATATAATATAACTCACCCTCACCACTGTACACCAGGGAATATAATATAACTCACCCTCACCACTGTACACCAGGGAATATAATATATCTCACCCTCACCACTGTACACCAGGGAATATAATATAACTCACCCTCACCACTGTACACCAGGGAATATAATATAACTCACCCTCACCACTGTACACCAGGGAATATAATATAACTCACCCTCACCACTGTACACCAGGGAATATAATATATCTCACCCTCACCACTGTACACCAGGGAAGATAATATAACTCACCCTCACCACTGTACACCAGGGAATATAATATAACTCACCCTCACCACTGTACACCAGGGAATATAATATATCTCACCCTCACCACTGTACACCAGGGAATATAATATAACTCACCCTCACCACTGTACACCAGGGAATATAATATATCTCACCCTCACCACTGTACACCAGGGAATATAATATAACTCACCCTCACCACTGTACACCAGGGAATATAACTCACCCTCACCACTGTACACCAGGGAATATAATATAACTCACCCTCACCACTGTACACCAGGGAATATAACTCACCCTCACCACTGTACACCAGGGAATATAATATAACTCACCCTCACCACTGTACACCAGGGAATATAATATATCTCACCCTCACCACTGTACACCAGGGAAGATAATATAACTCACCCTCACCACTGTACACCAGGGAATATAACTCACCCTCACCACTGTACACCAGGGAATATAATATAACTCACCCTCACCACTGTACACCAGGGAATATAATATAACTCACCATCACCACTGTACACCAGGAAATATAATATAACTCACCCTCACCACTGTACACCAGGGAATATAATATAACTCACCCTCACCACTGTACACCAGGGAATATAATATAACTCACCCTCACCACTGTATACCAGGGAATATAATATAACTCACCCTCATCACTGTACACCAGGGAATATAATATAACTCACCCTCATCACTGTACACCAGGGAATATAATATAACTCACCCTCACCACTGTGCACCAGGGAATATAATATAACTCACCCTCACCACTGTGCACCAGGGAATATAATATAACTCACCCTCACCACTGTGCACCAGGGAATATAAAATAACTCACCCTCACCACTGTGCACCAGGGAATATAATATAACTCACCCTCACCACTGTGCACCAGGGAATATAATATAACTCACCCTCACCACTGTACACCAGGGAATATAATATAACTCACCATCACCACTGAACACCAGGGAATATAATATAACTCACCCTCACCACTGTACACCAGGGAATATAATATAACTCACCATCACCACTGTACACCAGGGAATATAATATAACTCACCCTCACCACTGTACACCAGGGAATATAATATAACTCACCCTCACCACTGTATACCAGGGAAGATAATATAACTCACCCTCACCACTGTTCACCAGGGAATATAATATAACTCACCCTCACCACTGTACACCAGGGAATATAATATAACTCACCCTCACCACTGTACACCAAGGAATATAATATAACTCACCCTCACCACTGTACACCAGGGAATATAATATAACTCACCCTCACCAATGTACACCAGAGAATATAATATAACTCACCCTCACCACTGTATACCAGGGAATATAATATAACTCACCCTCACCACTGTACACCAGGGAATATAATATAACTCACCCTCACCACTGTACACCAGGGAATATAATATAACTCACCATCACCACTGAACACCAGGGAATATAATATAACTCACCCTCACCACTGTACACCAGGGAATATAATATAACTCACCATCACCACTGTACACCAGGGAATATAATATAACTCACCCTCACCACTGTACACCAGGGAATATAATATAACTCACCCTCACCACTGTACACCAGGGAATATAATATAACTCACCCTCACCACTGTACACCAGGGAATATAATATAACTCACCCTCACCACTGTACACCAGGGAATATAATATAACTCACCCTCACCACTGTACACCAGGGAATATAATATATCTCACCCTCACCACTGTATACCAGGGAAGATAATATAACTCATCCTCACCACTGTACACCAGGGAATATAATATAACTCACCCTCACCACTGTACACCAGGGAATATAATATAACTCACCCTCATCACTGTACACCAGGGAATATAACTCACCCTCACCACTGTACACCAGGGAATATAATATAACTCACCCTCACCACTGTACACCAGGAAATAGAATAGAACTCACCCTCACCAATGTACACCAGAGAATATAATATAACTCACCCTCACCACTGTATACCAGGGAATATAATATAACTCACCCTCACCACTGTACACCAGGGAATATAATATAACTCACCCTCAACACTGTACACCAGGGAATATAATATAACTCACCATCACCACTGAACACCAGAGAATATAATATAACTCACCCTCACCACTGTACACCAGGGAATATAATATAACTCACCATCACCACTGTACACAAGGGAATATAATATAGCTCACCCTCACCACTGTACACCAGGGAATATAATATAACTCACCCTCACCACTGTATACCAGGGAAGATAATATAACTCACCCTCACCACTGTACACCAGGGAACATAATATAACTCACCCTCACCACTGTACACAAGGGAATATAATATAACTCACCCTCACCACTGTACACCAGGGAATATAATATAACTCACCCTCACCACTGTACACCAGGGAATATAATATAACTCACCCTCACCACTGTATAACAGGGAATATAATATAACTCACCCTCACCACTGTACACCAGGGAATATAATATAACTCACCCTCACCACTGTACACCAGGGAATATAATATAACTCACCATCACCACTGTACACCAGGAAATATAATATAACTCACCCTCACGACTGTACACCAGGGAATATAATATAACTCACCCTCACCACTGTACACCAGGGAATATAATATAACTCACCCTCACGACTTTACACCAGGGAATATAATATAACTCACCCTCATCACTGTACACCAGGGAATATAATATAACTCACCCTCATCACTGTACACCAGGGAATATAATATAACTCACCCTCACCACTGTGCACCAGGGAATATAATATAACTCACCCTCACCACTGTGCACCAGGGAATATAATATAACTCACCCTCACCACTGTGCACCAGGGAATATAAAATAGCTCACCCTCACCACTGTGCACCAGGGAATATAATATAACTCACCCTCACCACTGTGCACCAGGGAATATAAAATAACTCACCCTCACCACTGTGCACCAGGGAATATAATATAACTCACCCTCACCACTGTACACCAGGGAATATAATATAACTCACCCTCACCACTGTACACCAGGGAATATAATATAACTCACCCTCACCACTGTACACCAGGGAATATAATATAACACCCTCATCACTGTACACCAGGGAATATAATATAACTCACCCTCACCACTGTACACCAGGAAATAGAATATAACTCACCCTCACCAATGTACACCAGGGAATATAATATAACTCACCCTCACCACTGTACACCAGGGAATATAAGATAACACACCCTCACCACTGTACACCAGGGAATATAATATAACTCACCCTCACCACTGTACACCAGGGAATATAATATAACTCACCCTCACCACTGTACACCAGGGAATATAAGATAACTCACCCTCACCACTGTACACCAGGGAATATAATATAACTCACCCTCACCACTGTACACCAGGGAATATAATATAACTCACCCTCACCACTGTACACCAGGGAATATAATATAACTCACCCTCACCACTGTACACCAGGGAATATAATATAACTCACCCTCACCACTGTACACCAGGGAATATAATATAACTCACCCTCACCACTGTACGCCAGGGAATATAATATAACTCACCCTCACCACTGTACACCAGGGAATATAATATAACTCACCCTCACCACTGTACGCCAGGGAATATAATATAACTCACCCTCACCACTGTACGCCAGGGAATATAATATAACTCACCCTCACCACTGTACACCAGGGAATATAAGATAACTCACCCTCACCACTGTACACCAGGGAATATAATATAACTCACCCTCACCACTGTACACCAGGGAATATAATATAACTCACCCTCACCACTGTACACCAGGGAATATAATATAACTCACCCTCACCACTGTACACCAGGGAATATAATATAACTCACCCTCACCACTGTACACCAGGGAATATAATATAACTCACCCTCACCACTGTACGCCAGGGAATATAATATAACTCACCCTCACCACTGTACACCAGGGAATATAATATAACTCACCCTCACCACTGTACACCAGGGAATATAATATATCTCACCCTCACCACTGTACACCAGGGAATATAATATAACTCACCCTCACCACTGTACACCAGGGAATATAATATAACTCACCCTCACCACTGTACACCAGGGAATATAATATATCTCACCCTCATCACTGTACACCAGGGAATATAATATAACTCACCCTCACCACTGTATACCAGGGAATATAATATAACTCACCCTCACCACTGTATACCAGGGAATAGAATATAACTCACCATCACCACTGAACACCAGGGAATATAATATAACTCACCCTCATCACTGTACAACAGGGAATATAATATAACTCACCATCACCACTGTACACCAGGGAATATAATATATCTCACCCTCATCACTGTACAACAGGGAATATAATATAACTCACCATCACCACTGTACACCAGGGAATATAATATATCTCACCCTCACCACTGTACACCAGGGAATATAATATAACTCACTCTCACCACTGTACACCAGGGAATATAATATAACTCACCCTCATCACTGTATACCAGGGAATATAATATAACTCACCCTCACCACTGTACACCAGGGAATATAAGATAACACACCCTCACCACTGTACACCAGGGAATATAATATATCTCACCCTCACCACTGTACACCAGAGAATATAATATAACTCACCCTCATCACTGTATACCAGGGAATATAATATAACTCACCCTCACCACTGTACACCAGGGAATATAATATAACTCACCCTCACCACTGTACACCAGGGAATATAAGATAACACACCCTCACCACTGTACACCAGGGAATATAATATAACTCACCATCACCACTGTACACCAGGGAATATAAGATAACACACCCTCACCACTGTACACCTGGGAATATAATATAACTCACCATCACCACTGTACACCAGGGAATATAACTCACCCTCACCACTGTACACCAGGGAATATAAGATAACACACCCTCACCACTGTACACCAGGGAATATAATATAACTCACCATCACCACTGTACACCAGGGAATATAAGATAACACACCCTCACCACTGTACACCTGGGAATATAATATAACTCACCCTCACCACTGTACACCAGGGAATATAATATAACTCACCCTCACCACTGTACACCAGGGAATATAATATAACTCACCCTCACCACTGTACACCAGGGAATATAATATATCTCACCCTCACCACTGTATACCAGGGAAGATAATATAAGTCACCCTCACCACTGTACACCAGGGAATATAATATAACTCACCCTCACCACTGTACACCAGGGAATATAATATAACTCACCCTCATCACTGTACACCAGGGAATATAATATATCTCACCATCACCACTGAACACCAGGGAATATAATATAACTCACCCTCACCACTGTACACCAGGGAATATAATATAACTCACCATCACCACTGTACACCAGGGACTATAATATAACTCACCCTCACCACTGTACACCAGGGAATATAATATAACTCACCCTCACCACTGTATACCAGGGAAGATAATATAACTCACCCTCACCACTGTACTCCAGGGAATATAATATAACTCACCCTCACCACTGTACACCAGGGAATATAATATAACTCACCCTCACCACTGTACACTAGGGAATATAATATAACTCACCCTCACCACTGTACACCAGGGAATATAATATAACTCACCCTCACCACTGTATAACAGGGAATATAATATAACTCACCCTCACCACTGTACACCAGGGAATATAATCTAACTCACCCTCACCACTGTACACCAGGGAATATAATCTAACTCACCCTCACCACTGTACACCTATACCAGGGAATATAATATAACTCACCCTCACCACTGTACACCAGGGAATATAATATAACTCACCCTCACCACTGTACACCAGGGAATATAATATAACTCACCCTCACCACTGTACACCAGGGAATATAATATATCTCACCCTCACCACTGTACACCAGGGAAGATAATATAACTCACCCTCACCACTGTACACCAGGGAATATAATATAACTCACCCTCACCACTGTACACCAGGGAATATAATATATCTCACCCTCACCACTGTACACCAGGGAATATAATACAACTCACCCTCACCACTGTACACCAGGGAATATAATATATCTCACCCTCACCACTGTACACCAGGGAAGATAATATAACTCACCCTCACCACTGTACACCAGGGAATATAACTCACCCTCACCACTGTACACCAGGGAATATAATATAACTCACCCTCGCCACTGTACACCAGGGAATATAATATAACTCACCATCACCACTGTACACCAGGAAATATAATATAACTCACCCTCACCACTGTACACCAGGGAATATAATATAACTCACCCTCACCACTGTACACCAGGGAATATAATATAACTCACCCTCACCACTGTATACCAGGGAAGATAATATAACTCACCCTCACCACTGTATACCAGGGAAGATAATATAACTCACCCTCATCACTGTACACCAGGGAATATAATATAACTCACCCTCACCACTGTGCACCAGGGAATATAATATAACTCACCCTCACCACTGTGCACCAGGGAATATAATATAACTCACCCTCACCACTGTGCACCAGGGAATATAAAATAACTCACCCTCACCACTGTGCACCAGGGAATATAATATAACTCACCCTCACCACTGTACACCAGGGAATATAATATAACTCACCCTCACCACTGTACACCAGGGAATATAATATAACTCACCATCACCACTGAACACCAGGGAATATAATATAACTCACCCTCACCACTGTACACCAGGGAATATAATATAACTCACCCTCACCACTGTATACCAGGGAAGATAATATAACTCACCCTCACCACTGTTCACCAGGGAATATAATATAACTCACCCTCACCACTGTACACCAGGGAATATAATATAACTCACCCTCACCACTGTACACCAAGGAATATAATATAACTCACCCTCACCACTGTACACCAGGGAATATAATATAACTCACCCTCACCAATGTACACCAGAGAATATAATATAACTCACCCTCACCACTGTATACCAGGGAATATAATATAACTCACCCTCACCACTGTACACCAGGGAATATAATATAACTCACCCTCACCACTGTACACCAGGGAATATAATATAACTCACCATCACCACTGAACACCAGGGAATATAATATAACTCACCCTCACCACTGTACACCAGGGAATATAATATAACTCACCATCACCACTGTACACCAGGGAATATAATATAACTCACCCTCACCACTGTACACCAGGGAATATAATATAACTCACCCTCACCACTGTACACCAGGGAATATAATATAACTCACCCTCACCACTGTACACCAGGGAATATAATATAACTCACCCTCACCACTGTACACCAGGGAATATAATATAACTCACCCTCACCACTGTACACCAGGGAATATAATATATCTCACCCTCACCACTGTATACCAGGGAAGATAATATAACTCATCCTCACCACTGTACACCAGGGAATATAATATAACTCACCCTCACCACTGTACACCAGGGAATATAATATAACTCACCCTCATCACTGTACACCAGGGAATATAACTCACCCTCACCACTGTACACCAGGGAATATAATATAACTCACCCTCACCACTGTACACCAGGGAATATAATATATCTCACCCTCACCACTGTACACCAGGGAATATAATATAACTCACTCTCACCACTGTACACCAGGGAATATAATATATCTCACCCTCACCACTGTACACCAAGGAATATAATATAACTCACCCTCATCACTGTACACCAGGGAATATAATATAACTCACCCTCACCACTGTATACCAGGGAATATAATATAACTCACCCTCACCACTGTACACCAGGGAATATAATATAACTCACCCTCACCACTGTAAACCAGGGAATATAATATATCTCACCCTCACCACTGTACACCAGGGAAGATAATATAACTCACCCTCACCACTGTACACCAGGGAATATAATATAACTCACCCTCACCACTGTACATCAGGGAATATAATATAACTCACCCTCATCACTGTACACCAGGGAATATAATATAACTCACCCTCATCACTGTACACCAGGGAATATAATATAACTCACACTCACCACTGTACACCAGGGAATATAATATAACTCACCATCACCACTGTACACCAGGGAATATAATATAACTCACCCTCACCACTGTACACCAGGGAATATAATATAACTCACCCTCACCACTGTATACCAGGGAAGATAATATAACTCACCCTCACCACTGTACACCAGGGAATATAATATAACTCACCCTCACCACTGTACACGAGGGAATATAATATAACTCACCCTCACCACTGTACACCAGGGAATATAATATAACTCACCCTCACCACTGTACACCAGGGAATATAATATAACTCACCCTCACCACTGTATAACAGGGAATATAATATAACTCACCCTCACCACTGTACACCAGGGAATATAATATAACTCACCCTCACCACTGTATACCAGGGAAGATAATATAACTCACCCTCACCACTGTACACCAGGGAATATAATATAACTCACCCTCACCACTGTACACGAGGGAATATAATATAACTCACCCTCACCACTGTACACCAGGGAATATAATATAACTCACCCTCACCACTGTACACCAGGGAATATAATATAACTCACCCTCACCACTGTATAACAGGGAATATAATATAACTCACCCTCACCACTGTACACCAGGGAATATAATCTAACTCACCCTCACCACTGTACACCAGGGAATATAATCTAACTCACCCTCACCACTGTACACCTTTACCAGGGAATATAATATAACTCACCCTCACCACTGTACACGAGGGAATATAATATAACTCACCCTCACCACTGTACACCAGGGAATATAATATAACTCACCCTCACCACTGTACACCAGGGAATATAATATAACTCACCCTCACCACTGTACACCAGGGAATATAATATATCTCACCCTCACCACTGTACACCAGGGAATATAATATAACTCACCCTCACCACTGTACACCAGGGAATATAATATAACTCACCCTCACCACTGTACACCAGGGAATATAATATAACTCACCCTCACCACTGTACACCAGGGAATATAATATATCACACCCTCACCACTGTACACCAGGGAAGATAATATAACTCACCCTCACCACTGTACACCAGGGAATATAATATAACTCACCCTCACCACTGTACACCAGGGAATATAATATATCTCACCCTCACCACTGTACACTAGGGAATATAATATAACTCACCCTCACCACTGTACACCAGGGAATATAATATAACTCACCCTCACCACTGTACATCAGGGAATATAATATATCTCACCCTCACCACTGTACACCAGGGAAGATAATATAACTCACCCTCACCACTGTACACCAGGGAATATAACTCACCCTCACCACTGTACACCAGGGAATATAATATAACTCACCCTCACCACTGTACACAAGGAAATAGAATATAACTCACCCTCACCAATGTACACCAGAGAATATAATATTACTCACGCTCACCACTGTATACCAGGGAATATAATATAACTCACCCTCACCACTGTACACCAGGGAATATAATATAACTCACCCTCACCACTGTACACCAGGGAATATAATATATCTCACCATCACCACTGAACACCAGGGAATATAATATAACTCACCCTCACCACTGTACACCAGGGAATATAATATAACTCACCATCACCACTGTACACCAGGGACTATAATATAACTCACCCTCACCACTGTACACCAGGGAATATAATATAACTCACCCTCACCACTGTATACCAGGGAAGATAATATAACTCACCCTCACCACTGTATACCAGGGAAGATAATATAACTCACCCTCACCACTGTACTCCAGGGAATATAATATAACTCACCCTCACCACTGTATACCAGGGAAGATAATATAACTCACCCTCACCACTGTATACCAGGGAAGATAATATAACTCACCCTCACCACTGTATACCAGGGAAGATAATATAACTCACCCTCACCACTGTACTCCAGGGAATATAATATAACTCACCCTCACCACTGTACACCAGGGAATATAATATAACTCACCCTCACCACTGTACACTAGGGAATATAATATAACTCACCCTCACCACTGTATACCAGGGAAGATAATATAACTCACCCTCACCACTGTATACCAGGGAAGATAATATAACTCACCCTCACCACTGTACTCCAGGGAATATAATATAACTCACCCTCACCACTGTACACCAGGGAATATAATATAACTCACCCTCACCACTGTACACTAGGGAATATAATATAACTCACCCTCACCACTGTACACCAGGGAATATAATATAACTCACCCTCACCACTGTATAACAGGGAATATAATATAACTCACCCTCACCACTGTACACCAGGGAATATAATCTAACTCACCCTCACCACTGTACACCAGGGAATATAATCTAACTCACCCTCACCACTGTACACCTATACCAGGGAATATAATATAACTCACCCTCACCACTGTACACCAGGGAATATAATATAACTCACCCTCACCACTGTACACCAGGGAATATAATATAACTCACCCTCACCACTGTACACCAGGGAATATAATATATCTCACCCTCACCACTGTACACCAGGGAATATAATATAACTCACCCTCACCACTGTACACCAGGGAATATAATATAACTCACCCTCACCACTGTACACCAGGGAATATAATATAACTCACCCTCACCACTGTACACCAGGGAATATAATATATCTCACCCTCACCACTGTACACCAGGGAAGATAATATAACTCACCCTCACCACTGTACACCAGGGAATATAATATAACTCACCCTCACCACTGTACACCAGGGAATATAATATATCTCACCCTCACCACTGTACACCAGGGAATATAATATAACTCACCCTCACCACTGTACACCAGGGAATATAATACAACTCACCCTCACCACTGTACACCAGGGAATATAATATATCTCACCCTCACCACTGTACACCAGGGAAGATAATATAACTCACCCTCACCACTGTACACCAGGGAATATAACTCACCCTCACCACTGTACACCAGGGAATATAATATAACTCACCCTCACCACTGTACACCAGGGAATATAATATAACTCACCATCACCACTGTACACCAGGAAATATAATATAACTCACCCTCACCACTGTACACCAGGGAATATAATATAACTCATCCTCACCACTGTACACCAGGGAATATAATATAACTCACCCTCACCACTGTATACCAGGGAATATAATATAACTCACCCTCATCACTGTACACCAGGGAATATAATATAACTCACCCTCATCACTGTACACCAGGGAATATAATATAACTCACCCTCACCACTGTGCACCAGGGAATATAATATAACTCACCCTCACCACTGTGCACCAGGGAATATAATATAACTCACCCTCACCACTGTGCACCAGGGAATATAAAATAACTCACCCTCACCACTGTGCACCAGGGAATATAATATAACTCACCCTCACCACTGTACACCAGGGAATATAATATAACTCACCCTCACCACTGTACACCAGGGAATATAATATAACTCACCATCACCACTGAACACCAGGGAATATAACTCACCCTCACCACTGTACACCAGGGAATATAATATAACTCACCATCACCACTGTACACCAGGGAATATAATATAACTCACCCTCACCACTGTACACCAGGGAATATAATATAACTCACCCTCACCACTGTATACCAGGGAAGATAATATAACTCACCCTCACCACTGTTCACCAGGGAATATAATATAACTCACCCTCACCACTGTACACCAGGGAATATAATATAACTCACCCTCACCACTGTACACCAGGGAATATAATATAACTCACCCTCACCACTGTACACCAGGGAATATAATATAACTCACCCTCACCAATGTACACCAGAGAATATAATATAACTCACCCTCACCACTGTATACCAGGGAATATAATATAACTCACCCTCACCACTGTACACCAGGGAATATAATATAACTCACCCTCACCACTGTACACCAGGGAATATAATATAACTCACCATCACCACTGAACACCAGGGAATATAATATAACTCACCCTCACCACTGTACACCAGGGAATATAATATAACTCACCATCACCACTGTACACCAGGGAATATAATATAACTCACCCTCACCACTGTACACCAGGGAATATAATATAACTCACCCTCACCACTGTACACCAGGGAATATAATATAACTCACCCTCACCACTGTACACCAGGGAATATAATATAACTCACCCTCACCACTGTACACCAGGGAATATAATATATCTCACCCTCACCACTGTATACCAGGGAAGATAATATAACTCACCCTCACCACTGTACACCAGGGAATATAATATAACTCACCCTCACCACTGTACACCAGGGAATATAATATAACTCACCCTCATCACTGTACACCAGGGAATATAATATATCTCACCATCACCACTGAACACCAGGGAATATAATATAACTCACCCTCACCACTGTACACCAGGGAATATAATATAACTCACCATCACCACTGTACACCAGGGACTATAATATAACTCACCCTCACCACTGTACACCAGGGAATATAATATAACTCACCCTCACCACTGTATACCAGGGAAGATAATATAACTCACCCTCACCACTGTACTCCAGGGAATATAATATAACTCACCCTCACCACTGTACACCAGGGAATATAATATAACTCACCCTCACCACTGTACACTAGGGAATATAATATAACTCACCCTCACCACTGTACACCAGGGAATATAATATAACTCACCCTCACCACTGTATAACAGGGAATATAATATAACTCACCCTCACCACTGTACACCAGGGAATATAATCTAACTCACCCTCACCACTGTACACCAGGGAATATAATCTAACTCACCCTCACCACTGTACACCTATACCAGGGAATATAATATAACTCACCCTCACCACTGTACACCAGGGAATATAATATAACTCACCCTCACCACTGTACACCAGGGAATATAATATAACTCACCCTCACCACTGTACACCAGGGAATATAATATATCTCACCCTCACCACTGTACACCAGGGAATATAATATAACTCACCCTCACCACTGTACACCAGGGAATATAATATAACTCACCCTCACCACTGTACACCAGGGAATATAATATAACTCACCCTCACCACTGTACACCAGGGAATATAATATATCTCACCCTCACCACTGTACACCAGGGAAGATAATATAACTCACCCTCACCACTGTACACCAGGGAATATAATATAACTCACCCTCACCACTGTACACCAGGGAATATAATATATCTCACCCTCACCACTGTACACCAGGGAATATAATATAACTCACCCTCACCACTGTACACCAGGGAATATAATATATCTCACCCTCACCACTGTACACCAGGGAATATAATATAACTCACCCTCACCACTGTACACCAGGGAATATAACTCACCCTCACCACTGTACACCAGGGAATATAATATAACTCACCCTCACCACTGTACACCAGGGAATATAACTCACCCTCACCACTGTACACCAGGGAATATAATATAACTCACCCTCACCACTGTACACCAGGGAATATAATATATCTCACCCTCACCACTGTACACCAGGGAAGATAATATAACTCACCCTCACCACTGTACACCAGGGAATATAACTCACCCTCACCACTGTACACCAGGGAATATAATATAACTCACCCTCACCACTGTACACCAGGGAATATAATATAACTCACCATCACCACTGTACACCAGGAAATATAATATAACTCACCCTCACCACTGTACACCAGGGAATATAATATAACTCACCCTCACCACTGTACACCAGGGAATATAATATAACTCACCCTCACCACTGTATACCAGGGAATATAATATAACTCACCCTCATCACTGTACACCAGGGAATATAATATAACTCACCCTCATCACTGTACACCAGGGAATATAATATAACTCACCCTCACCACTGTGCACCAGGGAATATAATATAACTCACCCTCACCACTGTGCACCAGGGAATATAATATAACTCACCCTCACCACTGTGCACCAGGGAATATAAAATAACTCACCCTCACCACTGTGCACCAGGGAATATAATATAACTCACCCTCACCACTGTGCACCAGGGAATATAATATAACTCACCCTCACCACTGTACACCAGGGAATATAATATAACTCACCATCACCACTGAACACCAGGGAATATAATATAACTCACCCTCACCACTGTACACCAGGGAATATAATATAACTCACCATCACCACTGTACACCAGGGAATATAATATAACTCACCCTCACCACTGTACACCAGGGAATATAATATAACTCACCCTCACCACTGTATACCAGGGAAGATAATATAACTCACCCTCACCACTGTTCACCAGGGAATATAATATAACTCACCCTCACCACTGTACACCAGGGAATATAATATAACTCACCCTCACCACTGTACACCAAGGAATATAATATAACTCACCCTCACCACTGTACACCAGGGAATATAATATAACTCACCCTCACCAATGTACACCAGAGAATATAATATAACTCACCCTCACCACTGTATACCAGGGAATATAATATAACTCACCCTCACCACTGTACACCAGGGAATATAATATAACTCACCCTCACCACTGTACACCAGGGAATATAATATAACTCACCATCACCACTGAACACCAGGGAATATAATATAACTCACCCTCACCACTGTACACCAGGGAATATAATATAACTCACCATCACCACTGTACACCAGGGAATATAATATAACTCACCCTCACCACTGTACACCAGGGAATATAATATAACTCACCCTCACCACTGTACACCAGGGAATATAATATAACTCACCCTCACCACTGTACACCAGGGAATATAATATAACTCACCCTCACCACTGTACACCAGGGAATATAATATAACTCACCCTCACCACTGTACACCAGGGAATATAATATATCTCACCCTCACCACTGTATACCAGGGAAGATAATATAACTCATCCTCACCACTGTACACCAGGGAATATAATATAACTCACCCTCACCACTGTACACCAGGGAATATAATATAACTCACCCTCATCACTGTACACCAGGGAATATAACTCACCCTCACCACTGTACACCAGGGAATATAATATAACTCACCCTCACCACTGTACACCAGGAAATAGAATAGAACTCACCCTCACCAATGTACACCAGAGAATATAATATAACTCACCCTCACCACTGTATACCAGGGAATATAATATAACTCACCCTCACCACTGTACACCAGGGAATATAATATAACTCACCCTCAACACTGTACACCAGGGAATATAATATAACTCACCATCACCACTGAACACCAGAGAATATAATATAACTCACCCTCACCACTGTACACCAGGGAATATAATATAACTCACCATCACCACTGTACACAAGGGAATATAATATAGCTCACCCTCACCACTGTACACCAGGGAATATAATATAACTCACCCTCACCACTGTATACCAGGGAAGATAATATAACTCACCCTCACCACTGTACACCAGGGAATATAATATAACTCACCCTCACCACTGTACACAAGGGAATATAATATAACTCACCCTCACCACTGTACACCAGGGAATATAATATAACTCACCCTCACCACTGTACACCAGGGAATATAATATAACTCACCCTCACCACTGTATAACAGGGAATATAATATAACTCACCCTCACCACTGTACACCAGGGAATATAATATAACTCACCCTCACCACTGTACACCAGGGAATATAATATAACTCACCATCACCACTGTACACCAGGAAATATAATATAACTCACCCTCACGACTGTACACCAGGGAATATAATATAACTCACCCTCACCACTGTACACCAGGGAATATAATATAACTCACCCTCACGACTTTACACCAGGGAATATAATATAACTCACCCTCATCACTGTACACCAGGGAATATAATATAACTCACCCTCATCACTGTACACCAGGGAATATAATATAACTCACCCTCACCACTGTGCACCAGGGAATATAATATAACTCACCCTCACCACTGTGCACCAGGGAATATAATATAACTCACCCTCACCACTGTGCACCAGGGAATATAAAATAGCTCACCCTCACCACTGTGCACCAGGGAATATAATATAACTCACCCTCACCACTGTGCACCAGGGAATATAAAATAACTCACCCTCACCACTGTGCACCAGGGAATATAATATAACTCACCCTCACCACTGTACACCAGGGAATATAATATAACTCACCCTCACCACTGTACACCAGGGAATATAATATAACTCACCCTCACCACTGTACACCAGGGAATATAATATAACACCCTCATCACTGTACACCAGGGAATATAATATAACTCACCCTCACCACTGTACACCAGGAAATAGAATATAACTCACCCTCACCAATGTACACCAGGGAATATAATATAACTCACCCTCACCACTGTACACCAGGGAATATAAGATAACACACCCTCACCACTGTACACCAGGGAATATAATATAACTCACCCTCACCACTGTACACCAGGGAATATAATATAACTCACCCTCACCACTGTACACCAGGGAATATAAGATAACTCACCCTCACCACTGTACACCAGGGAATATAATATAACTCACCCTCACCACTGTACACCAGGGAATATAATATAACTCACCCTCACCACTGTACACCAGGGAATATAATATAACTCACCCTCACCACTGTACACCAGGGAATATAATATAACTCACCCTCACCACTGTACACCAGGGAATATAATATAACTCACCCTCACCACTGTACGCCAGGGAATATAATATAACTCACCCTCACCACTGTACACCAGGGAATATAATATAACTCACCCTCACCACTGTACGCCAGGGAATATAATATAACTCACCCTCACCACTGTACGCCAGGGAATATAATATAACTCACCCTCACCACTGTACACCAGGGAATATAAGATAACTCACCCTCACCACTGTACACCAGGGAATATAATATAACTCACCCTCACCACTGTACACCAGGGAATATAATATAACTCACCCTCACCACTGTACACCAGGGAATATAATATAACTCACCCTCACCACTGTACACCAGGGAATATAATATAACTCACCCTCACCACTGTACACCAGGGAATATAATATAACTCACCCTCACCACTGTACGCCAGGGAATATAATATAACTCACCCTCACCACTGTACACCAGGGAATATAATATAACTCACCCTCACCACTGTACACCAGGGAATATAATATATCTCACCCTCACCACTGTACACCAGGGAATATAATATAACTCACCCTCACCACTGTACACCAGGGAATATAATATAACTCACCCTCACCACTGTACACCAGGGAATATAATATATCTCACCCTCATCACTGTACACCAGGGAATATAATATAACTCACCCTCACCACTGTATACCAGGGAATATAATATAACTCACCCTCACCACTGTATACCAGGGAATAGAATATAACTCACCATCACCACTGAACACCAGGGAATATAATATAACTCACCCTCATCACTGTACAACAGGGAATATAATATAACTCACCATCACCACTGTACACCAGGGAATATAATATATCTCACCCTCATCACTGTACAACAGGGAATATAATATAACTCACCATCACCACTGTACACCAGGGAATATAATATATCTCACCCTCACCACTGTACACCAGGGAATATAATATAACTCACTCTCACCACTGTACACCAGGGAATATAATATAACTCACCCTCATCACTGTATACCAGGGAATATAATATAACTCACCCTCACCACTGTACACCAGGGAATATAAGATAACACACCCTCACCACTGTACACCAGGGAATATAATATATCTCACCCTCACCACTGTACACCAGAGAATATAATATAACTCACCCTCATCACTGTATACCAGGGAATATAATATAACTCACCCTCACCACTGTACACCAGGGAATATAATATAACTCACCCTCACCACTGTACACCAGGGAATATAAGATAACACACCCTCACCACTGTACACCAGGGAATATAATATAACTCACCATCACCACTGTACACCAGGGAATATAAGATAACACACCCTCACCACTGTACACCTGGGAATATAATATAACTCACCATCACCACTGTACACCAGGGAATATAACTCACCCTCACCACTGTACACCAGGGAAGATAATATAACTCACCCTCACCACTGTACACCAGGGAATATAATATAACTCACCCTCACCACTGTACACCAGGGAATATAATATAACTCACCCTCACCACTGTATAACAGGGAATATAATATAACTCACCCTCACCACTGTACACCAGGGAATATAATATAACTCACCCTCACCACTGTACACCAGGGAATATAATATAACTCACCCTCACCACTGTACACCAGGGAATATAATATAACTCACCCTCACCACTGTACGCCAGGGAATATAATATAACTCACCCTCACCACTGTACACCAGGGAATATAATATAACTCACCCTCACCACTGTACACCAGGGAATATAATATATCTCACCCTCACCACTGTACACCAGGGAATATAATATAACTCACCCTCACCACTGTACACCAGGGAATATAATATAACTCACCCTCACCACTGTACACCAGGGAATATAATATATCTCACCCTCATCACTGTACACCAGGGAATATAATATAACTCACCCTCACCACTGTATACCAGGGAATATAATATAACTCACCCTCACCACTGTATACCAGGGAATAGAATATAACTCACCATCACCACTGAACACCAGGGAATATAATATAACTCACCCTCATCACTGTACAACAGGGAATATAATATAACTCACCATCACCACTGTACACCAGGGAATATAATATATCTCACCCTCATCACTGTACAACAGGGAATATAATATAACTCACCATCACCACTGTACACCAGGGAATATAATATATCTCACCCTCACCACTGTACACCAGGGAATATAATATAACTCACCCTCATCACTGTACACCAGGGAATATAATATAACTCACCCTCACCACTGTACACCAGGGAATATAATATAACTCACCCTCATCACTGTATACCAGGGAATATAATATAACTCACCCTCACCACTGTACACCAGGGAATATAAGATAACACACCCTCACCACTGTACACCAGGGAATATAATATATCTCACCCTCACCACTGTACACCAGAGAATATAATATAACTCACCCTCATCACTGTATACCAGGGAATATAATATAACTCACCCTCACCACTGTACACCAGGGAATATAATATAACTCACCCTCACCACTGTACACCAGGGAATATAAGATAACACACCCTCACCACTGTACACCAGGGAATATAATATAACTCACCATCACCACTGTACACCAGGGAATATAAGATAACACACCCTCACCACTGTACACCAGGGAATATAATATAACTCACCATCACCACTGTACACCAGGGAATATAACTCACCCTCACCACTGTACACCAGGGAATATAATATAACTCACCCTCACCACTGTACACCAGGGAATATAATATAACTCACCCTCACCACTGTATAACAGGGAATATAATATAACTCACCCTCACCACTGTACACCAGGGAAGATAATATAACTCACCCTCACCACTGTACACCAGGGAATATAATATAACTCACCCTCACCACTGTACACCAGGGAATATAAGATAACACACCCTCACCACTGTACACCAGGGAATATAATATATCTCACCCTCACCACTGTACACCAGAGAATATAATATAACTCACCCTCATCACTGTATACCAGGGAATATAATATAACTCACCCTCACCACTGTACACCAGGGAATATAATATAACTCACCCTCACCACTGTACACCAGGGAATATAAGATAACACACCCTCACCACTGTACACCAGGGAATATAATATAACTCACCATCACCACTGTACACCAGGGAATATAAGATAACACACCCTCACCACTGTACACCAGGGAATATAATATAACTCACCATCACCACTGTACACCAGGGAATATAACTCACCCTCACCACTGTACACCAGGGAATATAATATAACTCACCCTCACCACTGTACACCAGGGAATATAATATAACTCACCCTCACCACTGTATAACAGGGAATATAATATAACTCACCCTCACCACTGTACACCAGATCTTTCTGTAAATCTGATATGTGGAATTACAGGTTCTGCACGACTGCTCTGCTATTCAGTACAGATCTATATTTATCTTTCCACCGGCATAAGAAATATGTGAGGAATGTAACCTGAAAAGATATTCACACTGGAAGAGATAGATAGATAGATAGATAGATAGATAGATAGATATGAGATAGATAGATAGATAGATAGATAGATAGATAGATAGATAGATAGATAGATAGATAGATAGACCATTTTCCATGGACCACACAGGATGAAGCCCTGATATATGTGGACATAGGAGACAGGACATTTGGGGGGGGGGGGGTGGACAGGTGGGGGGACAGTTTTTATTTTCAGGTGTGGCCCTCCCTCCTCACAGACAGGTGTGTCATCTTTTTGGTCTTAAAGCCCCGCACACGCAGATATTAATACCCAGAAATGCGCCTTGTAGTAAATGTCGCTCCATTGACACCGGTTGCTGATAATCCTTCGTCTTTGTTCTGCCAGTTCTGGGAACACACCCTGCAAACATGAAAGAGTGGGCGTAAGATGGGGGAACGCCCTGCCCGGAATCACAAGCCATGAAGCCGTTCACCTGCGGCCTCCCCTCCCCCGCTCCTCATTGGGCTGCCATGTTACTGTAGACTTCACGCTCCTGCCTCTGGGAAAGTTGTATGACGAGATTTTATCACCCAGCTTTTCCCGCACTATGGGGGCAAATAATAAACTCAGCTGAAATGATTTCTGCCATTAAAACCATAAAACTATTTACATACAGAGATATATCTGTTCCTGGGAAAGCTGGGTGACAATATATTCATCCTACGGCTTCAACATGGATTGTCATTCAGTTCTAGACGGGAAATCTGCTCATTCATGCTGAGGACGGAGACCGCGGATATAAACGACACAACCAAACTGTGAAGAGTAATCATTATATAATCATGCGACCTTCTGATATACTGTATATCCTGTGCCTCAATTCACTGGCAGCAAGCAGACATCCTGAAAATGGTGAGAAATGAAAACACAAAGTACATTAGATAAATGCAGACGTTTGGCGGCAGAGTTTTCGCCCATACCGTGACCTGGATATCGGTCTGTGCGGCCCCTTCCCTAACCGGACCTCTCCTCTCTGAGCAGGGCCATGTATTCGGGGAGCTGCACTACTCAGGACAGGCGTCTGGTTTATACGCTATGGGCTTGCTGTAAGGGCACGTTCACACATGGCGGAGTTGCTGTGGAATTCCGCTGTGGACATTTTCTCCATTGCCTTCCACTGCTTTTTAGTTGGGTTCGTTTGCACGTTGTGGACAATTCCGCTGCGGAGCATAGGCTGCGGAGCGGAATTTGGTGTCCGCAGCATGCTCTGTCTGTTGCGGAGCAGTGGCGGACTCATGGCGGAATTTCTCCATTGACTTCAATGGAGATTCTAAATTCCGCAATGAAGTCCGCAGCTGTCATGCACATGTTATGTGTGCTGCGGAGCGTATTGCTTTTTTGACATGACATTTCTTCATTCTGGCTGGACCTATGTATTTCTAGGTCTACAGCCAGACTGAGGAAGTCAATGGGGCTCCCGTAATGACGGGAGCGTTGCTAGGAGACGTCTGTAAATAGTCACTGTCCAGGGTGCTGAAAGAGTTAAGCGATCGGCAGTAACTGTTTCTGCCCCCTGGACAGTGACTACCGATCCCAATATACAGCAACCTGTAAAAAAACATATAAGTTCATACTTACCGAGAACTCCCTGCTTCTGTCTCCAGTCCGGCTTCCCGGGATGACGTTTCAGTCTAAGTGACGGCTGCAGCCAATCACAGGCCAAGCACAGGCTGCAGCGGTCACATGGACTGGCGCGTCATCCAGGGAGGTCGGGCTGGATGGATATCAGCACATATATCACCACGTAGAGACAATCTCTTTCAGCCCTCTTTGGGTACAATTGGTTATATATACGTTGCGTAAATACTGCGGTTTTTCCGCAACGGAATTCCCTGCGACACACAGGGCGGATACGCTGCATGCTTTTACGCAGCATATCCGACCCGTGTGAACTCAGCCTAAGGGCACATTCACACGTGGTGGAATTCTGCAGCGGACGTTTTTTTACAGTTGTTTCTCTACATTCTTAGGAAACAGTTCAGACGTTGCAGAAAATAACTGCGAGAATCAGGCTGCGGTGCAGAATTTTCCGAATTTTCCCTCCGCAGCAGCTCATGACGTTGCGGAGAAGAAGCGGAGTTTCACTGCGGATTTCAGCCTTTGCAATGCAAACACTGAAATCTGTGGCTCGTCCGCTGTGATATCTGCAACGTCTGAATTACCTGTCAAATATGCAAATGTTGCTGCAAATTCGTTGCGTAATTGCCCCAAATCTGCACCAACATTTGCAGCGGAAAAATTCCACCACGTGTGAACGTGCCCTGAGACTGACACAAGTCCATCCAGTCCAAAATATTATCCACACGAGGGGAAAATAACCCCCTGAGGTAGAAACCAATGATCTTATATCAGGATATTGAAATCAGAATAAATCCCCAAATAAATGACCTGTCCCTCGTATCTAGTACGCAGCACTATCCCAACATATGTGACGTCTCTTATTACTCATGTGCTTTGGCAGCAGCTGCCTGACACTGGTTGCCTCGCTTGTGCCATTGTGACATATTCCAGACCAGCAGTGTTGTCAGAGTGTCCGGTGTTTATCTATTAGGAGCGGGGGGGGGGATACAGATGAATGATATACTCAGGAGTGGTCATCGCTTAGCAGGAGACCCAGGAATCTCTTTGGTGTGAATAGAGGCCCATGTTACAATGGCCTTGTCCTGCTGCCACCCTACCAGCCTTTCATGAACCCTCCGCTGTCACTGGAGTGTCCGCAAGACACAGGGGACGAATAGTCAGGGTGGGGGATGGTGCACGGGCAGTGGTTCTAGCAATGCACGTGGCTTTTATATTCTTTATCTACACCTATATATTATATAGCCCAATATATATGGATGAGAACTGCACACATCTCTTCCGAGCGCCCCCTCAGGAGCAGGGTGTATCTATAGGGGTGCAGTGGTGTATGATGTAGCTATAGGAGGTGCAGTGGTGTAGGGTGTAGCTATAGGGGTGCAGTGGTGTAGCTATAGGGGGTGCTGTGGTGTAGGGTGTAGCTATAGGGGTGCAGTGGTGTAGGGTGAATAGATATAGAGTCTGGAGTGGTGTGTGATATAGCTAAAGGGGTTCAGTGATGTAGGGTGAAGCTATAGAATGTGCAGCTGTGTAGCTATAGGGGGTGCAGTGGTGCAGCTATAGGGGGTGCAGTGGTGTAGGGTGAAGCTATAGGGGTGCCATGGTGTAGGGTGAAGCTATAGGGGTGCAGTGGTGTAGGGTGACGCTATATGGGTGCAGTGGTGTATGGCGTAACTATAGGGGTGCAGTGGTGTAGCTATAGGGGGTGCAGTGGTGTAGGGTGAAGCTATAGGGGTGCAGTGGTGTATGGTGTACCTATAGGGGTGCAGCGGTGTAGCTATAGGGGGTGCAGTGGTGTAGCTATAGGGGGTGCAGTGGTGTAGGGTGAAGCTATAGGGGTGCAGTGGTGTAGGGTGAAGATATAGGGGTGTAGTGGTGTAGGGTGAAGATATAGGGGTGCAGTGGTGTATGGTGTAGCTATAGAGTGTGCAGTGGTCTGTAATGTAGCTATAGGGGTGCAGTGGTGTAGCTATAGGGGGTGCAGTGGTGTAGGGTGAAGCTATAGGGTTGGAGGGGTGTAGGGTGAAGCTATAGGGGTGCAGTGGTGTAGCTATAGGGGGTGTAGTGGTGTAGGGTGAAGGTATGGGGGTGCAGTGGTGTAGGGTGTAGCTATAGGGGTGGAGTGGTTTAGTGTGAAGCTATAGGGGTGCAGTGGTGCATGGTGAAGCTATAGGGGTGCAGTGGTGTAGGGTGAAGCTATAGAGGGTGTAGTGGTGTAGGGTGAAGCTATAGGGGTGCAGTGGTGTATGGTGTACCTATAGGGGTGCAGTGGTGTAGGGTGAAGCTATGGGGGTGCAGTGGTGCAGGGTGAAGCTATAGGGGTGCAGTGGTGTAGCTATAGGGGTGCAGTGGTGTAGGGTGAAGCTATGGGGTGCAGTGGTGTACCTATAGGGGTGCAGTGGTGTAGTGTGAAGCTATAGGGGGTGTAGCGGTGTAGGGTGAAGGTATGGGGGTGCAGTGGTGTAGGGTGTAGCTATAGGGGTGGAGTGGTTTAGTGTGAAGCTATAGGGGTGCAGTGGTGCAGGGTGAAGCTATAGGGGTGCAGTGGTGTAGGGTGAAGCTATAGAGGGTGTAGTGGTGTAGGGCGAAGCTATAGGGGTGCAGTGGTGTATGGTGTACCTACAGGGGTGCAGTGGTGTAGGGTGAAGCTATGGGGGTGCAGTGGTGCAGGGTGAAGCTATAGGGGTGCAGTGGTGTAGCTATAGGGGTGCAGTGGTGTAGGGTGAAGCTATAGGGGTGCAGTGGTGTACCTATAGGGGTGCAGTGGTGTAGTGTGAAGCTATAGGGGGTGTAGCGGTGTAGGGTGAAGCTATGGGGGTGCAGTGGTGCAGGGTGAAGCTATAGGGTGTAGTGGTGTAGATATAGGGGTGCAGTGGTGTAGGGTGAAGCTATAGAGGGTGCAGTGGTGTAGGGTGAAGCTATAGGGGTGGAATGGTGTAGCTATAGGCATGCAGTGGTGTAGCTATAGGGGGTGCCGTGGTGTAGGGTGAAGCTATAGGGGTGCAGTGGTGTAGCTATAGGGGGTGTAGTGGTATAGGGTGAAGCTATGGAGGTGCAGTGGTGTAGGGTGTAGCTATGGGGGTGCAGTGGTATAGGGTGTAGCTATGGGGGTGCAGTGGTGTAGCTATAGGGGGTGTAGTGGTATAGGGTGAAGCTATGGGGGTGCAGTGGTGTAGGGTGTAGCTATGGGGGTGCAGTGGTATAGGGTGTACCTATAGGGGTTCAGTGGTGTAGGGTGAAGCTATAGGGGGTGCAGTGGTGTAGAGTGAATATATAGGGGTGCAGTGGTGTAGAGTGAATATATAGGGGTGCAGTGGTGTAGGGTGTAGCTATAGAGTGTGCAGGAGGATGGGGGTTGTGTAGAGAGTGGGGAATAGGTGGGGGATGTGCTGTAAAAGTGGGGAGCACAGATATTGGAGCTGTTATCAGGGGACCCCATTCTTTATTTTCATTTGTAAAGGTTTCTATTCGGAGTTTAACCAAAGTACAAACAATTATAAAAGGAAATGTTACAATAGACACTTTATTGTATTTTTATAATGAAAAAGTTTGGGGTTGGAACAAAATATCCCCCCCCCCCTCCAGACAATCCGAGATTCCTGCAAAAACATCTTCCCAGAATGTTACAACTACCGAGCAATTCCAAAAATATGCAAATAACCGGCCCCCACCCCTCTCACCACCGGCCCCCACCCCTCTCACCACCGGCCCCCACCCCCCTCACCACCGCCCCCCACCCCTCTCACCACCGGCCCCCACCCCCCTCACCACCGGTCCCCACCCCTCTCACCACCGGCCCCCACCCCCCTCACCACCGGCCCCCACCCCCCTCACGACCGGCCCCCACCCCCCTCACGAACGGCCCCCACCCCCCTCACCACCGGCCCCCACCCCTCTCACCACCGGCCCCCACCCCCCTCACCAACGGCCCCCACCCCCCTCACCACCGGCCCCCACCCCCCTCACCACCGCCCCCCACCCCTCTCACCACCGGCCCCCACCCCCCTCACCACCGGTCCCCACCCCTCTCACCACCGGCCCCCACCCCCCTCACCACCGGCCCCCATCCCCCTCACCACCGGCCCCCACCCCTCTCACCACCGGCCCCCACCCCCCTCACCACCGGCCCCCACCCCTCTCACCACCGGCCCCCACCCCCCTCACCACCGGCCCCCACCCCTCTCACCACCGGCCCCCACCCCCTTCACCACCGGCCCCCACCCACCTCACCATCGGCCCCCACCCCCCTCACCGGGGACTCAGGGACTAGTAAAGTCCAGGACTGACATTGAGTTGTTTAACGTCCCCGCGCCTCAGATCTGTTCCCATTTTACAATATTCCTAAATTCCAATTTTTCTGATTTGACATCTAACAATATTTTATAAATGATATATAAAGCCGTTACCCCAAATATGGGTCCGATGTCCCTGATAGAAGCCGTTCACGGGTCCCCACAAAGGGGCAATTTACTGTCCAAATGGTCGAGGTGGAGTTTTCATTCAGAGCTGGAGGTTAAATCCACGCGAGCTGCTCCGAGGCGTCATCCCCTCCCCCACGACATGTAACGCCTCTTATTCCTTCTAGTCTTAGGCCCTGTTCACACTGAAAATTCTGCCTGGAAAAATCAGCTACGTTTTTTTTTTTTTTTTTTTTTTTTGCATCACAGGCGTTTTTGCTACAATTTTTGGGGCGTTTTTTTTTTAAGAAGTTTTCTTTCCTCAACAGGCAAAGGAAAAAACCGCAAGCGGTTTTTTTTTTCCCATAAAATGCATCAAAAAACGCTGCGGCCGGGGCGGAGCCTGACCACGGAGAGTGATGGCAGCATAATCTTTCAGCTCCTCACACACATGGTCCGGGACCACTGAGACGAGGCACGACTTAGAAAATGGTAAAAATCGGCAAGCCTGATAGCAGAGAGCATACAGGGACGCAGAAACCTCCAAAGGACAAATTTTTAAGAATGAAGCCGGCCCAGAAAACCAAAATGGCGCCGCCCGCGGCCATAGAGCCCAGACAAGAAGACGATTCAGACGACGACAGTGACAGGGGATCCGTCGCTGCTTCCTCTTCCTCACGCCAGGAGAGGGCTCCGATATCAAGACAATACTTAAAGAAAACTATTTTACAAGCTTTAACGCCCATGATGAAGGAGCTGGCTGATATCAAGGCGGACGTCCGCCATATTGGAAATCGGGTGGAACACCCGGAAGCTGTGGTCACAGACTCGGTCAGCTTCTGTGACTCACTAGGACATAAAATACAACATCAAGAAGCTCAACTTAATAAAGTGATGACGCTTCTGGAGGATCAAGAAAACAGGAGCAGGAGGAAAAATGTGAGATTCAAAGGCATACCCGAATCAGTGGCCGCAGAGGCACTTCAGGCAATGGCCAAGAAAATATTTGCAGAGCTGTTGGGACAGGAACGTGCTTCCACAATTGTGATTGAGCGGATCCACAGGGCACTCCGCCCTATACCGAGAGCGGCGGGACCACCAAGAGATGTGATATGTGGTTTACTGAGCTTTGTGGATGCCTCGGCCATTTTACAGGCAAACAGAACACGGGCAGACGTGGTGCTAGATGGCGCGAAAATCCAGCTCTATCAAGACATCGCAGCATCTACACTAGCAAAACGCAGAATGATGCGACCTCTTCTTCTAAAATTGCAGGACATGCGACTCACATATAATTGGATGTACCCCTTTGGCTTAGCCATTCTGAAAAATGGTAAGCGACTCATCATTCACACGCCAGAGGACTTACAAGAAGCCTGGGACAAGCTGGGAATTGCTCCTATAGAGATACCTTCCTGGATGCCGGCACACACGGACCTTCATTTGCCGAACCTACCACAGATAACACCGTGGGCAACAGCCGGAAAGACGAGATCACCCAGACCTAAGAAGGGGCAAGGGAGAAATGAAGACGGAGACATCGCCTGAATATGGACTTCCATTCCTGCCCTACATGGACCTGATATAAGCTATTTGCTCTCTGTACATTAGGCATGGGAACAGTGAGTATGTCATAACTGGTATATAGAGTTCCCTTCATGTAATGCGATGCGATATATGAGAATATGTATGTTGCTGTAGTGGTCCTGGACCAGGTATCGGTTCAGGATTGATGATTCTCTGTACCCCCGACTCTGGGAAGAGACATGGCACCTCTAATGTAATACAGGATTTGTGTTGCATTATGATACTTGGTGCTATGCCTTCTGTGAGATATGTACAATTGGAGGCCCCAGGGCCTAAGGGTCAGGTATTCCCCATAGGGGGATTGACCCTTGGTCTCTGGCTGCACCCCCTTTCATCGTTGACGAGATGTTTTCCTTGTTTATATGTCCCCTATGTTACTCCTACCTCCCACCCCGAACCCTACAGGACAGAGGAAAGGTTACCAAGGTTCACTAGGGTGCCATGCACACTAACACTTCATGGCTGTAACTAACATACTCACCTATAACGTTAGGGGCCTGAACCCCCCTAACAAACGAAATCAGGTCTTGACGCTACTTACAAGGGAGAAAGCTTCTATCGTTTTCTTACAAGAAACCCACTTTAAAGAGGGAAAGATACCGAGATTACCAACACAGTATTTTAATAAGTGGTACCGCTCTGGATCAAATAGCTCAGCAGCAAGAGGGGGGTCTATTGCGTTTCATAAAGACCTTCCATTTACATCAGCAGCACGACACAACACCGCTGATGGCAGAGCGCTGTTCTTAAAGGGATATATATGGAACTCTATGTACACATTTGCAAATTTATACGCTCCGAATAAATCACAGACGGGACGGTATGATAAGATATTAGACACTCTAACTGTTTTTGCGGAGGGACCTATAATTCTAGGTGGGGACCTGAATGTTACTTTAAACCCTCTCCAGGACTCCTCTACTAACAAATCTGCTTTAACGTTCGCGGCACTGGGGAGAATTAAGAGGACATTTCAGGGCCTTCAGTTGATAGATGCCTGGAGAGCGTTGCACCCCTCGACTCGTGACTTCACATTTTACTCTTTATCGCATAGGTCTCACCAGGGACTCGACTATCTTTTCATTCATGAGAGTTTAATTCCAGCTGTAAAATCAGCTCAGATAGGTCCGATGACGGTTTCAGATCACTCACCAGTTAGCATGACCTTGCCTGTAGCGGGTATACCCATTAGAGAATGGTCATGGCGACTAAACGGCACTCTCCTAGATGGAGAAACACATGTATCCTACTTAACAGAACAATTGACATTTTATTTCGATACTAACACATCTCCGGATGTCAAAGCTACATATATATGGGAAGCTCACAAAGCCTACATGAGGGGTCTCTTAATCTCCATGGGCTCCAGGGTCAAAAAAAGAAAGATCAAAACAAATTAGTTCCTTATTGACCAGAATTGCTGCACTGGAAAAAATTCACAAAAAATCAGCAGCCCAGGGCGCTCAGATGGAATTGCATAACCTGAGAGTGCAACTAAAAGATTTACTCAACCTGAAACTTGCCAAAAACGTAATGCACTATAGACAGAAAATATATGCCCATGGAGACAAAGGAGGTAGACTCATGACGGCTCGCATTAAAAAACGAAAAGAAAAATCTTTTATTACAAAAATGAGGGGAGTAGATGGAGCAATACACACCCCCACGTCCGATACAGCCAGAGAATTTAGGTCCTTCTACTCCTCCCTCTATAATATCAAGGAGGATGGAACTAGACCCCAACCGGATCAACCTGATCAGGAGGGAGCACGAATACTACATTTCATGGGATCTTTCTACTGAAGAGGCCGACACACTCCTACGCCCTATTACGGTAGAGGAAGTGAGGAGTGGAATCTCCTCCTTTCCACCAGGCAAAAGTCCGGCTCCGGACGGCTTCCCTCTCATATACTGCAAACAATTTCTAGACCTCTTGCTGCCACACCTAGCTCACATGTGCAACGCACTTTTAGAAGGCACCCCCTTTTCAAGACAATCCTTGGAAGCATTCATAACTATTATACCGAAGATGGGGAAGGATGTCTCTCTATGTACTAGATACAGGCCGATATCCCTATTGAATGTCGACCTGAAGATATGGGCCAAACTCTTGGCGTTGCGCGTGAGGGCCCTGTTACCCAAACTTGTTAGTCCTGACCAGATGGGGTTTGTGAAGGAAAGAGAGGGAAGACATAATGCAATGAGACTGATACACTTGATACACTACACCAAACATTCTAAACTGCCGTTGATACTTTTGGGTACTGATGCTGAGAAAGCGTTCGGCAGGGTGGCCTGGGATTTCATGAAACATGTCCTAGCAAAATTCCTATTTCCACCTCAATTCATAACGGCAATTTTCTCACTTTATACAGAACCACATGCAAGGGTACGGGTCAATGGAGTCTTGTCTCCGTCCTTCTCGATCACAAATGGTACTAGACAGGGATGCCCGTTGTCCCCCACTCTCTTTGTCTTGACCTTGGAGACCCTGCTGCAAAAAATTAGATCAGACTCTCTCATAAGAGGGATAAAAATAGGCAACCATACACATTTAGTGGCGGCTTTTGCAGATGACATTCTACTTATGGTCACTAACCCGCCACAAGCGCTGCCACGGCTACAACATATCTTTGCAGAGTATGGGGGGGGGGGGGTCTCAAATTTCAAGATTAATTACAACAAATCTGAAATGCACAAGAACTGCAACGAGACTCACCCTTTCTATGGCCTCCCCACCATATCACATATCTAGGTATCCAAATTCCAAGTCAACTGCAAGATCTATATAAGCTTAAAGGGGTTTTCCAATACTTTTTTTTATTTTTTAAATCAATGCAATGTTCCTCTATTAAGATATTAGTGCACTCTGTCTAGCTTTTTCTTGATAATAAATGGTTTTAGTAACATTACTCCCTATTGTTTACCTTGAGAGGTTTGTTTTGCTCAGTAAGTTCATTCCTCTTCTCTTCCTGTGTTTCTCCTCCCTGCATGCACTGCTCTAGTCCCAGCATGCAATGTGCATGCAGCAGTGCACTTGCTCCGCCTACTACACCCAGCTCTACTAACTTCTGCAATCCCAGTCTTCATTTTGGTGCTCTCATTCTATTACTGCTAGCACAAGCTGAAATCACTGGATATCTGCGTTTTTAAACAACACTGACCCTATATGATGATACGTAAAGTTTGGTCTTTATAATTATACGTTTTCTAAATGTATATTAACTGTTTATACAGTCTTAGTTTTAAATACTGTATTTTATATATATATATATATATATATATAAAATAAAAAAAATTGAATTCTAACATGTGAATTGGGATAAAAGGAGCAATACCTGTGGATCGCCACTGCATCCTGTGTCGGAGATTCACAGTGAGCAAGAAAAAACTAAAGGGAAGCAGCGCTCCTAACTAGCCATCGATGAAAAATAATTCCCCTTCATGTAACTCTGCTACCTGTCAACTGAAAAGTCATCCACCACAGGGAAAAATGTTAGTCCATCATGTCTGATTCCCAGGTGTTTCTTTGCGGTACTCCTCTGTGTGGAAACATTTTTCACTCTGGCAGCTGATTTTTCCATTGACAGGTAGCAGAGTTACACAACAGGAAAACAAATTCCCCATCATGTAACTCTGCTACCTGTGAACTGAAAAGTCATCGGCTGTTTGAAGGGGGTGCACCGCTCGTATAAGCGCTGCTTCCCCTTACTTCATCACACTGTGAATCGCTAACTAGTTCGTATAGAAGCGAAGTATTGCCTAATTATTTTTTTTGGGCTTCCAGTTCAGTTCTGAAGTGGCTTTGAGGGGCCTATATATTAGAAACCCCTATGAAACACGACATTTTAGAAACTAGACCCCTCAAAGTATTCACAACAGCATATAGAAAGTTTATGCACAAAATGTTTTACCAGAGAAACGCAACTCAATACTTATTGTCCAGATTCTGCAGTAGAAATATCCCACATGTGGCCCTCGGGCGGTAATGGACTGAAGCACCGGCCTCAGAAGCAAAGGCGCACCTAGTGGATTTTGAGGCCGCCTTTTTATTAGGCACCATGTCCGGTTTGAATAGGTCTTGTGGTACCAAAATAGTGGAAACCCCCAAAAGGTGATCCCATTTTGGAAACTAGACCCCTTGAGGAATACATTGTAGTTTTCTTGGGGTGCATGCAGCTTTTTGATCAGTTTTTATTCTATTTTTAAGTGGCGCGGTGACTAAAAAACAGCAATTCTATTGTTTTTTAATTCTATTTTTGTTACAGCGTTCACCGTGCGCTATAAATGACATATTCACTTTATTCTATGGGGCGATACGATTAGGGCTCATTTACACGAGCGTATTATACGTTTTTGCAACGCGCGTCGCAGGGACCTATGTTACTCTATGGGGCCGTGCAGACAGGTACGTGATTTTCACGCAGCGTATGTCCGCTGCGTGAAACGCACGACGTCCTATATTTGTGCGCTGTTCGCGCATCACGCACCCATTGAAGTCAATGGGTGTGTGAAAACCACGCATGTCGCACGGAAGCAATTCCGTGGGACGCGCGTGATTCACGCAACAGCACTGTAAAGGATGAATGAAAACAGAAAAGCACCACGTTCTTTTCTGTTTACAAACATCCAAACGGAGTGTCATAATGATGGCGGCTGCGCGAAAAGCACGCAGCCGCGCATCATAAAGGGCTGACACACGGAGCTGTTAAGTGCTTTTTGCGCACGCAAAACGCACACGCTCGTGTAAACTCGGCCTTACGGTGACACCAGATGTTTATAGTTTTTTTATGTCTTATGGCGTTTGCACAATAAAATACGTTTTGTAAAAAATCATTCACTTTTTGTGTTACCTTATTCTAAAAGCCAGAACTTTATAATTTTTCCATCAATAAAGCCGTGCGAGGACTTATTTTTTGCGTAACGAACTGTAGTTTCGATCAGGACCATTTTTCGGTAAATGCAACTTTTTGATCTATTTTTAATACATTTTTTGGGAGGTGAAGTGACCAAACAATTGTGATTGTGGTACGGTATATTATTATTTTCTTTTACGGCGTTCACCGCGCGGGATAAATAAGGAAATAATTTTGTAGTTCAGGCCGTTACGGACGCGGCGATACCAATTATGTATCGTTTATTTATATATTTTTATTAATAAAAAAGGACTGATAAGGGAAAAAAAGGGGGATTTTTTTAACTTTTAATTTCTTATTTTTACACATCTTTTTTAACTTTTTTTTTAACTTTATTACTTTGTCCCACTAGGGGACTTGAGGGCAGGAGGCCCTGATCGCTATTCTAATACACTGCACTACATCCGTAGTGCAGTGTATTAGAACTGTCAGCTATTCACTGACAGCAAGCATAGTGGGTCCTGACTTTGTCAGGACCCACTAGGCTTCCGTCGATGGCATAGCCGGACGCCTTTGTTTGGTGTCCGGTTGCCATAGTAACCATCGCCGGCCGCTATCGTGTAGCAGGCCGGCGATGGTAACTTAACCCCTAAAAACCCGCGATCTCTATAGAACGCGGCTTTTAAGGGGTTAGACTACGGGGACACAGCGATCGGTCCCCGCTGTAGGAGCTGCGGCAGCTGCTGTACGAGACAGCAGCGTCACAGCTCCTGCACCTGTCGGGAAGACGGCCGAAACGGCCGTTATTCCTGCAACTTCGTATACACACCGCTACACACCTTCAACCTTGCGCATGCGCAGTGTAATATACACGGCCGCTGAAGACGCAGCCACATAATTTCACAGAGCATGCGCGGTGGAGTGTGTTCACCACGCATGCTCTAATTCAATAAAGAAGCACGTGGTACGGTTACGTCATTTTTGACGTAACCGTACAGTGTGAAAGCCGGAAACCGGAAGCAAGGCAGAAGACCAAATGGACGGGTCTGCACAGGAAGTGCAGATTTTGCATTGCTAAGGGGACGGCGACGGAGGAGGATATACGACGCTACAGCCATCTGATGAAACGTAAGTACATTGTAAAGTTATATCTTTTTCATTGTTTTATTTAAATAAATGTAATTTTTTAGTTCCGGAATACCCCTTTAACTACCAACCGCTCTTAAAGAAATTATCTACGCAACTCACTGCTTATCACATTCCCTTCCTCTCGTGGATGGGACGGAAAAACCTCTTACAGATGTACATACTCCCCATACTCTTGTATGTAATGACCATGGTACCTATATACTTGCCAAAGTCTTTCTTCACACTAGTAAGGCGTATGTTTTCCTCCTTTCTATGGAACCAACGCAGGCCCCGCTTGTCTTACAAATTATTGTCGCAAAAAAAAAATAGAGGCGGCTTGGGTTTACCGGACGTGGAGGTGTACTATAGGGCAATTCATCTGCAGAGATGGTTAGACCTGGTCTCGCCTGGAGAGATGGTTAGACCTGGTCTCGCCTGGAGAGATGGTTAGACCTGGTCTCGCCTGGAGAGATGGTTAGACCTGGTCTCGCCTGGAGAGATGGTTAGACCTGGTCTCGCCTGGAGAGATGGTTAGACCTGGTCTCGCCTGGAGAGATGGTTAGACCTGGTCTCGCCTGGAGAGATGGTTAGACCTGGTCTCGCCTGGAGAGATGGTTAGACCTGGTCTCGCCTGGAGAGATGGTTAGACCTGGTCTCGCCTGGAGAGATGGTTAGACCTGGTCTCGCCTGGAGAGATGGTTAGACCTGGTCTCGCCTGGAGAGATGGTTAGACCTGGTCTCGCCTGGAGAGATGGTTAGACCTGGTCTCGCCTGGAGAGATGGTTAGACCTGGTCTCGCCTGGAGAGATGGTTAGACCTGGTCTCGCCTGGAGAGATGGTTAGACCTGGTCTCGCCTGGAGAGATGGTTAGACCTGGTCTCGCCTGGAGAGATGGTTAGACCTGGTCTCGCCTGGAGAGATGGTTAGACCTGGTCTCGCCTGGAGAGATGGTTAGACCTGGTCTCGCCTGGAGAGATGGCCTGGTGTGTAGCGCCTGAGACAGCACATTTGGAAAGGGAATCTATGCGGGTGTTGTGGCTAGCGGGTCAGGGGGATTTAAAATCACTTAGTAACCCATTGCTGAAGGGAACACTCTCAGTTTGGAAAACACACAGAACTAGGAGCACACCCCCCTTGACATCCTCGCCGATTATGCCTGCCTCCCTGGTGCCTTACACTATAGAACATGGAGACCCCCCACCAGAGGATATTTGGGGTCTACTACGTGAAATCACCATTTCAGATTTGTTAGAAACCAACACGGTCCCCTCACCGGCTAAAATTAGATCATTGGTATCGCCAAACTCACTCAACTTCCTCCAACTGACCCACATACAACATATTTGCACGAAATTCCTCTCTTCTCACAAAAGCAACAGGGACCTAAGTGACTTAGAGAAACGACTCCTCACTAAGTCAGTGACTAAATGCAAACTATCGAAATTATATCCGATACTGCTGAATATGGACTCACCTGACACCCCCACCTTTATATTGTCCTGGGAAATGGAATTAAACAAGAAATTGACAGATCAGGAGCAGAAATGGATTGTGAGAAACGCGCATGGGTTCTCTAGGTGTGTCAAACTCCAGGAGAACCACTATGAACTGCTAACAAGGTGGTACAGGACGCCGCAACGCTTGTACCATCTAGGCCTATCACCCTCCAGAATGTGCTGGCGATGTCAGGGAGAGATAGGAACACGGTCCCACATTTGGTGGTATTGCCCGTTGGTCACAGAATTCTGGAAAGAAATATCCCTAAAAAAAACGCTGCGGCCGTTCGTGGCGGTTTTTTCCGTCTCTCATTGTCTCCCATGGGGTTTTTGTGGCGGAAAATGCCTCAAGATAGGTCATGACGCTTTTTTTTCCCCGTGAGCATTTTTTTCTGCTCGCAGGAAAAAAACGCCCCCGTCTCCCGTTGAAATCAATAGGAGGCATTTTCGGCCGTTTTTTTGCCCCGTTTTCAATGTGGTTTCCATGTCAAAAAACGAGACAAAAAACCTCTGTGTGAACACGGCCTAAGAATTGAGCTGCCAGAAAGTACAATCCAAAAAGCCGAACCTCCCCCGATCATTGGAGGGGATAAATAATGGCGTTTTATACGGAGCCTTTTCCTCCCCATATAAGATCATTGAACATTATAATAACAGGTGACCCCATTCCACATCCGTGTGAACACCCGTAAGGGGGCGTGGCTTGTTGTCAGCAGGTGTCAGGTATTTCACACCTCGGAGGCTCCGCCCGTCACTAGTCCTCACCGCGGGGGAGGGGCACCTGAAACCATTCATTTCTCCAGCTTTCCCAGAGTCCTGAACAGCAAATCCACCTACAAATGCAATATAATGGGAGACGGATGTGACTGGACAACTGGGAAGATCTACCATTGGGGAACGCAGGGTGACAACTATGACAGCCCCCCCATCACCTGTCACCCATCTTTCCCAGACTCCTGAATGGCAAAGCTACTTAGTCATGCAGTCACAGGTGAACAGCAGAAGTATCACCACATAATGAGGCAGAATTGACATTCAGGGCTCTGAGAAAGCTGGGTGACAACTATGACATGAGAGATGAGGGAGGAGATCACTGGGAGACGGGAATAAGTGTCAATTCTATTCTAAAGGGAATGGGCGACCAGTGCAGTGACTGGCACAGGGTAGAGGTATTGGTGTAGTGACTGGCACAGGGTAGGGGCATTGGTGTAGTGGTTGGCACAGGGTAGAGGCATTGGTGTAGTGACTGGCACAGGGTAGAGGTATTGGTGTAGTGGTTGGCACAGGGTAGGGGCATTAGTGTGGTGGTTGGCATAGGGTAGGGGCGTTGGTGTGGTTGGCACAGGGTAGGGGCATTGGTGCAGTGACTGGCGCAGGGTAGGGGTATTGGTGTAGTGGTTGGCACAGGGTAGGGGCATTGGTGTAGCGGTTGGCACAGGGTAGGGGCATTGGTGTAGTGACTGGCACAGGGTAGGGGCATTGGTGTAGCGGTTGGCACAGGGTAGGGGCATTGGTGTGGTGGTTGGCACAGGGTAGGGGCATTGGTGTGGTGGTTGGCACAGGGTAGGGGCATTGGTGTGGTGGTTGGCACAGGGTAGGGGCATTTGTGTGGTGACTGGCACAGGGTAGATGTATTAGTGTAGTGGTTGGCACAGGGTAGGGGCATTGGTGCAGTGGTTGGCGGCCTGATGATGAGGGTGCAGTTAATCATCCATGTTGGAGAAGACCAGGAGACTGTGCTGGGCGCCATTTTTCGCCCTCTCTTTCCAGTTCCCTTCCCCCGCACAGGACCATTATCAGGGATTGTTTATATTTGGCTCCGTCCTCCTCATACTTTGTGACCAGACAGATTGTCACCTCCTCCGGACTTTATATTAGGAAACTATTCCCTATGTGCCCCCCATAGTGCCCCCTCCCAACACTCTGAGCCCTGGTGAGGGGGCTCTAATCCTGGATGAAAGTAAATGGGACGTGTGAGGACAGATCTGCCCTGTGGTCCTTCCCGGGGGACACTCAGCAGCGAGGTGCAACCATCTGCAGAACACCCAATCCTGACCTGCAGAGCACACGCTCTATTCACTGCGGACTAGCAGAGTTGTAGGCCAGTCATGTCCATTGTGTAGTGCAGCAGTGTGAGCGTGGCAGGTGATCTCAGCTTTCACAGAGGTCGGTCTCGTTACAGTTGCGTTATTCCTACAGGAGTTAGCGCTGCGCGGTGACAAGGTCCCGTATTGTCCCCTCCTGATGTGGCGCTCTGACCTATATGCGTGGGCGCGTGTTCCCCTCGTGACCGCAAACATTAATAATCATCCGACAATTCCAGATGTTTACATTTTAAGCCTCCAAATATAAATAATTAATGATCCCTGTAACTGACAGCAAGCAGAGATCTTGAAATGCAAAGTCTGAAAGTTGTAAATGATGGGGATGTATTTACATAAGACTGGGCCGGCCCTTCAACAATAAAACAAACTGTGACATGAGTGACAACAAACGGGTCAGGTGACGGGGGCTGCGGACCCCATGGGCCTCGCATATCTGTGTCAGCGGGAGGAACCGTAACACTCCATCCATATCAATAGGGGGTCCGGTATCTGCTCAGCCCAAACCGGGGGGCACGGCCATCACTGAACTAAAACACCCCACCTATCCCCTGGGCAGTGTGTGACTGCCACTGTAATGGGGGCACGGTTATGGGGGCACTGTGTGGCTGTCACTGTTATGGGGGCACTGCGTGGCTGTCACTGTTATGGGGCACTGTGTGGCTGTCACTGTTATGGGGGCACTGTGTGGCTGTCACTGTTATGAGGGCACTGTGTGGCTGTCACTGTTATGGGGGCACTGTGTGGCAGTCACTGTTATGAGGGCACTGTGTGGCTGTCACTGTTATGGGGGCACTGTGTGGCTGTCACTGTTATGGGGCACTGTGGGGCAGTTACTGTTATGAGGGCACTGTGTGGCTGTCACTGTTATAAGGGCACTGTGTGGCTGTCACTGTTATGGGGGCACTGTGTGGCTGTCACTGTAATGGGGGCACGGTTATGGGGGCACTATGTGGCTGTTACTGTTATGGGGGCACTGTGTGGCTGTCACTGTTATGGGGGCACTGTGTGGCTGTCACTGTTATGGGGGCACTGTGTGGTTGTCACTGTTATGGGGGCACTGTGTGGCAGTCACTGTTATGGGGGCACTGTGTGGCTGTCACTGTTATGGGGCACTGTGTGGATGTCACTGTTATGGGGGCACTGTGTGGCAGACACTGTTATGGGGGCACTGTGTGGATGTCACTGTTATGGGGCACTGTGGCTGTCACTGTTATGGGGGCACTGTGTGGCTGTCACTGTTATGGGGGCACTGTGTGTCAGTCACTGTTATGAGGGCACTGTGGCTGTCACTGTTATGGGGCCACTGTGTGGCTGTCACTGTTATGGGGGCACTGTGTGGCAGTCACTGTTATGGGGGCACTGTGTGGATGTCACTGTTATGGGGGCACTGTGTGGCTGTCACTGTGTGGCTGTCACTGTTATGGGGGCACTGTGTGGCAGTCACTGTTATGGGGCACTATGTGGCTGTCACTGTTATGGGGGCACTATGTGGCTGTCACTGTTATGGGGGCACTATGTGGCTGTCACTGTTATGGGGGCACTGTGTGGCTGTCACTGTTATGGGGGCACTGTGTGGCTGTCACTGTTATGGGGGAACCATGGCTGTTTGTGTTATGGGGGCACTGTGTGGCTGTTTGTGTTATGGGGCACTGTGTGGCTGTCACTGTTATGGGGGCACTGTGTGGCTGTCACTGTTATGGGGGCACTGTGTGGCTGTCACTGTTATGGGGGCACTGTGTGGCTGTCACTGTTATGGCGGCACTATGTGGCTGTCACTGTTATGGGGGCACTGTGGCTGTCACTGTTATGGGGGCACTGTGGCTGTCACTGTTATGGGGGCACTGTGGCTGTCACTGTTATGGGGGCACTATGTGGCTGTCACTGTTATGGGGGCACTGTGGCTGTCACTGTTATGGGGGCACTGTGGCTGTCACTGTTATGGGGGCACTATGTGGCTGTCACTGTTATGGGGGCACTGTGTGGCTGTCACTGTTATGGGGGAACCATGGCTGTTTGTGTTATGGGGGCACTGTGACTGTTTTTAACACTACTGATATCAATCTAATGTAATATACTATAATGATATTAGACTACAGTATGTTTTATCCCACATTATATTATATTACAGCTCATCATATCACACAATGTAACATTATATTATATTACAGGACATCATATCACACAATGTAACATTATATTATATTACAGCTCATCATATCACACAATGTAACATTATATTATATTACAGCTCATCGTATCACACAATGTAACATTATATTATATTACAGGACATCATATCACACAATGTAACATTATATTATATTACAGCTCATCATATCACACAATGTAACATTATATTATATTACAGGACATCATATCACACAATGTAACATTATATTATATTACAGCTCATCATATCACACAATATTATATTATATTACAGGACATCATATCACACAATGTAACATTATATTATATTACAGCTCATCGTATCACACAATGTAACATTATATTATATTACAGGACATCATATCACACAATGTAACATTATATTATATTACAGGACATCATATCACACAATGTAACATTATATTATATTACAGCACATCATATCACACAATGTAACATTATATTATATTACAGGACATCATATCACACAATGTAACATTATATTATATTACAGCACATCATATCACACAATGTAACATTATATTATATTACAGCTCATCATATCACACAATGTAACATTATATTATATTACAGCTCATCATATCACACAATGTAACATTATATTATATTACAGCTCATCATATCACACAATGTAACATTATATTATATTACAGCTCATCATATCACACAATGTAACATTATATTATATTACAGCTCATCATATCACACAATGTAACATTATATTATATTACAGCTCATCATATCACACAATGTAACATTATATTATATTACAGCTCATCATATCACACAATGTAACATTATATTATATTACAGGACATCATATCACACAATGTAACATTATATTATATTACAGCTCATCATATCACACAATGTAACATTATATTATATTACAGGACATCATATCACACAATGTAACATTATATTATATTACAGCTCATCATATCACACAATATTATATTATATTACAGGACATCATATCACACAATGTAACATTATATTATATTACAGCTCATCGTATCACACAATGTAACATTATATTATATTACAGGACATCATATCACACAATGTAACATTATATTATATTACAGCTCATCATATCACACAATGTAACATTATATTATATTACAGCACATCATATCACACAATGTAACATTATATTATATTACAGCTCATCATATCACACAATGTAACATTATATTATATTACAGCTCATCATATCACACAATGTAACATTATATTATATTACAGCTCATCATATCACACAATGTAACATTATATTATATTACAGCACATCATATCACACAATGTAACATTATATTATATTACAGCACATCATATCACACAATGTAACATTATATTATATTACAGGACATCGTATCACACAATGTAACATTATATTATATTACAGCTCATCCTATCACACAATGTAACATTATATTATATTACAGCACATCATATCACACAATGTAACATTATATTATATTACAGGACATCGTATCACACAATGTAACATTATATTATATTACAGCTCATCGTATCACACAATGTAACATTATATTATATTACAGCACATCATATCACACAATGTAACATTATATTATATTACAGCTCATCATATCACACAATGTAACATTATATTATATTACAGCTCATCATATCACACAATGTAACATTATATTATATTACAGCTCATCGTATCACACAATGTAACATTATATTATATTACAGGACATCGTATCACACAATGTAACATTATATTATATTACAGGACATCGTATCACACAATGTAACATTATATTATATTACAGCTCATCATATCACACAATGTAACATTATATTATATTACAGGACATCATATCACACAATGTAACATTATATTATATTACAGGACATCATATCACACAATGTAACATTATATTATATTACAGGACATCATATCACACAATGTAACATTATATTATATTACAGGACATCGTATCACACAATGTAACATTATATTATATTACAGGACATCATATCACACAATGTAACATTATATTATATTACAGCTCATCATATCACACAATGTAACATTATATTATATTACAGCTCATCATATCACACAATGTAACATTATATTATATTACAGCTCATCATATCACACAATGTAACATTATATTATATTACAGCACATCATATCACACAATGTAACATTATATTATATTACAGGACATCATATCACACAATGTAACATTATATTATATTACAGGACATCATATCACACAATGTAACATTATATTATATTACAGGACATCATATCACACAATGTAACATTATATTATATTACAGGACATCATATCACACAATGTAACATTATATTATATTACAGCACATCATATCACACAATGTAACATTATATCATATTACAGCTCATCATATCACACAATGTAACATTATATTATATTACAGCACATCATATCACACAATGTAACATTATATTATATTACAGCTCATCATATCACACAATGTAACATTATATTATATTACAGCTCATCATATCACACAATGTAACATTATATTATATTACAGGACATCATATCACACAATGTAACATTATATTATATTACAGGACATCATATCACACAATGTAACATTATATTATATTACAGGACATCATATCACACAATATTATATTATATTACAGCTCATCATATCACACAATGTAACATTATATTATATTACAGCTCATCATATCACACAATGTAACATTATATTATATTACAGCTCATCATATCACACAATGTAACATTATATTATATTACAGGACATCATATCACACAATGTAACATTATATTATATTACAGGACATCATATCACACAATGTAACATTATATTATATTACAGCTCATCATATCACACAATGTAACATTATATTATATTACAGGACATCATATCACACAATGTAACATTATATTATATTACAGCTCATCATATCACACAATGTAACATTATATTATATTACAGGACATCATATCACACAATGTAACATTATATTATATTACAGGACATCATATCACACAATGTAACATTATATTATATTACAGCTCATCATATCACACAATGTAACATTATATTATATTACAGCTCATCGTATCACACAATGTAACATTATATTATATTACAGGACATCGTATCACACAATGTAACATTATATTATATTACAGGACATCATATCACACAATGTAACATTATATTATATTACAGGACATCATATCACACAATGTAACGTTATATTATATTACAGCTCATCATATCACACAATGTAACGTTATATTATATTACAGCTCATCATATCACACAATGTAACATTATATTATATTACAGGACATCATATCACACAATGTAACATTATATTATATTACAGGACATCATATCACACAATGTAACATTATATTATATTACAGCTCATCATATCACACAATGTAACGTTATATTATATTACAGCTCATCATATCACACAATGTAACATTATATTATATTACAGCTCATCATATCACACAATGTAACATTATATTATATTACAGCACATCATATCACACAATGTAACATTATATTATATTACAGGACATCATATCACACAATGTAACATTATATTATATTACAGCACATCATATCACACAATGTAACATTATATTATATTACAGGACATCATATCACACAATGTAACATTATATTATATTACAGCACATCATATCACACAATGTAACATTATATTATATTACAGCACATCATATCACACAATATTATATTATATTACAGCTCATCATATCACACAATGTAACGTTATATTATATTACAGCTCATCATATCACACAATGTAACATTATATTATATTACAGCTCATCATATCACACAATGTAACATTATATTATATTACAGGACATCATATCACACAATGTAACATTATATTATATTACAGGACATCATATCACACAATGTAACATTATATTATATTACAGGACATCATATCACACAATATTATATTATATTACAGCTCATCATATCACACAATGTAACATTATATTATATTACAGCTCATCATATCACACAATGTAACATTATATTATATTACAGCTCATCATATCACACAATGTAACATTATATTATATTACAGGACATCATATCACACAATGTAACATTATATTATATTACAGGACATCATATCACACAATGTAACATTATATTATATTACAGCTCATCATATCACACAATGTAACATTATATTATATTACAGGACATCATATCACACAATGTAACATTATATTATATTACAGCTCATCATATCACACAATGTAACATTATATTATATTACAGGACATCATATCACACAATGTAACATTATATTATATTACAGCTCATCATATCACACAATGTAACATTATATTATATTACAGCTCATCGTATCACACAATGTAACATTATATTATATTACAGGACATCGTATCACACAATGTAACATTATATTATATTACAGGACATCATATCACACAATGTAACATTATATTATATTACAGGACATCATATCACACAATGTAACGTTATATTATATTACAGCTCATCATATCACACAATGTAACGTTATATTATATTACAGCTCATCATATCACACAATGTAACATTATATTATATTACAGGACATCATATCACACAATGTAACATTATATTATATTACAGGACATCATATCACACAATGTAACATTATATTATATTACAGCTCATCATATCACACAATGTAACGTTATATTATATTACAGCTCATCATATCACACAATGTAACATTATATTATATTACAGCTCATCATATCACACAATGTAACATTATATTATATTACAGCACATCATATCACACAATGTAACATTATATTATATTACAGGACATCATATCACACAATGTAACATTATATTATATTACAGCACATCATATCACACAATGTAACATTATATTATATTACAGGACATCATATCACACAATGTAACATTATATTATATTACAGCACATCATATCACACAATGTAACATTATATTATATTACAGCACATCATATCACACAATGTAACATTATATTATATTACAGCACATCATATCACACAATGTAACATTATATTATATTACAGCTCATCATATCACACAATGTAACATTATATTATATTACAGCTCATCATATCACACAATGTAACATTATATTATATTACAGCTCATCATATCACACAATGTAACATTATATTATATTACAGGACATCATATCACACAATATTATATTATATTACAGCTCATCATATCACACAATGTAACATTATATTATATTACAGGACATCGTATCACACAATGTAACATTATATTATATTACAGCTCATCATATCACACAATGTAACATTATATTATATTACAGCACATCATATCACACAATGTAACATTATATTATATTACAGCTCATCATATCACACAATGTAACATTATATTATATTACAGCTCATCATATCACACAATGTAACATTATATTATATTACAGCTCATCATATCACACAATGTAACATTATATTATATTACAGCTCATCATATCACACAATGTAACATTATATTATATTACAGCTCATCATATCACACAATGTAACATTATATTATATTACAGGACATCATATCACACAATGTAACATTATATTATATTACAGGACATCATATCACACAATGTAACATTATATTATATTACAGCTCATCATATCACACAATGTAACATTATATTATATTACAGCTCATCATATCACACAATGTAACATTATATTATATTACAGCACATCATATCACACAATGTAACATTATATTATATTACAGGACATCGTATCACACAATGTAACATTATATTATATTACAGCTCATCATATCACACAATGTAACATTATATTATATTACAGCACATCATATCACACAATATTATATTATATTACAGCTCATCATATCACACAATGTAACATTATATTATATTACAGCACATCATATCACACAATATTATATTATATTACAGCTCATCATATCACACAATGTAACATTATATTATATTACAGCTCATCATATCACACAATGTAACGTTATATTATATTACAGCTCATCATATCACACAATGTAACATTATATTATATTACAGCTCATCATATCACACAATGTAACATTATATTATATTACAGCTCATCATATCACACAATGTAACATTATATTATATTACAGCACATCATATCACACAATGTAACATTATATTATATTACAGGACATCATATCACACAATGTAACATTATATTATATTACAGGACATCATATCACACAATGTAACATTATATTATATTACAGGACATCGTATCACACAATGTAACATTATATTATATTACAGCTCATCATATCACACAATGTAACATTATATTATATTACAGCACATCATATCACACAATATTATATTATATTACAGCTCATCATATCACACAATGTAACATTATATTATATTACAGGACATCATATCACACAATGTAACATTATATTATATTACAGCTCATCATATCACACAATGTAACATTATATTATATTACAGCTCATCATATCACACAATGTAACATTATATTATATTACAGCTCATCATATCACACAATGTAACATTATATTATATTACAGCTCATCATATCACACAATGTAACATTATATTATATTACAGCTCATCATATCACACAATGTAACATTATATTATATTACAGCTCATCATATCACACAATGTAACATTATATTATATTACAGCTCATCATATCACACAATGTAACATTATATTATATTACAGCTCATCATATCACACAATGTAACATTATATTATATTACAGCTCATCATATCACACAATGTAACATTATATTATATTACAGGACATCATATCACACAATGTAACATTATATTATATTACAGCACATCATATCACACAATGTAACATTATATTATATTACAGCACATCATATCACACAATGTAACATTATATTATATTACAGCTCATCATATCACACAATGTAACATTATATTATATTACAGGACATCATATCACACAATGTAACATTATATTATATTACAGCTCATCATATCACACAATGTAACATTATATTATATTACAGCACATCATATCACACAATGTAACATTATATTATATTACAGGACATCATATCACACAATGTAACATTATATTATATTACAGGACATCATATCACACAATGTAACATTATATTATATTACAGCTCATCATATCACACAATGTAACATTATATTATATTACAGGACATCATATCACACAATGTAACATTATATTATATTACAGCTCATCATATCACACAATGTAACATTATATTATATTACAGCTCATCATATCACACAATGTAACATTATATTATATTACAGGACATCATATCACACAATGTAACATTATATTATATTACAGCTCATCATATCACACAATGTAACATTATATTATATTACAGGACATCATATCACACAATGTAACATTATATTATATTACAGCTCATCATATCACACAATGTAACATTATATTATATTACAGGACATCATATCACACAATGTAACATTATATTATATTACAGCTCATCATATCACACAATGTAACATTATATTATATTACAGCTCATCATATCACACAATGTAACGTTATATTATATTACAGCTCATCATATCACACAATGTAACATTATATTATATTACAGGACATCATATCACACAATGTAACATTATATTATATTACAGCTCATCATATCACACAATGTAACATTATATTATATTACAGCTCATCATATCACACAATGTAACATTATATTATATTACAGCTCATCATATCACACAATGTAACATTATATTATATTACAGCTCATCATATCACACAATGTAACATTATATTATATTACAGGACATCATATCACACAATGTAACATTATATTATATTACAGCTCATCATATCACACAATGTAACATTATATTATATTACAGCTCATCATATCACACAATGTAACATTATATTATATTACAGGACATCATATCACACAATGTAACATTATATTATATTACAGCTCATCATATCACACAATGTAACATTATATTATATTACAGGACATCATATCACACAATGTAACATTATATTATATTACAGCTCATCATATCACACAATGTAACATTATATTATATTACAGCTCATCATATCACACAATGTAACATTATATTATATTACAGCTCATCATATCACACAATGTAACATTATATTATATTACAGCACATCATATCACACAATGTAACATTATATTATATTACAGGACATCATATCACACAATGTAACATTATATTATATTACAGCTCATCATATCACACAATGTAACATTATATTATATTACAGGACATCATATCACACAATGTAACATTATATTATATTACAGCTCATCATATCACACAATGTAACATTATATTATATTACAGCTCATCATATCACACAATGTAACATTATATTATATTACAGCTCATCATATCACACAATGTAACATTATATTATATTACAGGACATCATATCACACAATGTAACATTATATTATATTACAGCTCATCATATCACACAATATTATATTATATTACAGGACATCATATCACACAATGTAACATTATATTATATTACAGCTCATCATATCACACAATGTAACATTATATTATATTACAGCTCATCATATCACACAATGTAACATTATATTATATTACAGCTCATCATATCACACAATGTAACATTATATTATATTACAGGACATCATATCACACAATGTAACATTATATTATATTACAGCTCATCATATCACACAATGTAACATTATATTATATTACAGCTCATCATATCACACAATGTAACATTATATTATATTACAGGACATCGTATCACACAATGTAACATTATATTATATTACAGGACATCATATCACACAATGTAACATTATATTATATTACAGGACATCATATCACACAATGTAACATTATATTATATTACAGGACATCATATCACACAATGTAACATTATATTATATTACAGGACATCATATCACACAATATACATATATGAACTTCTATTACACTACAGTAGATAACATGATATTATGTGACAGCCTATGACGTCAGTGCTGTGGTACATACAGTAGATGACCCCGCCCCCTCCTCCGCCCCGGGCCCGGTTATTGGTTGTCTCCCGGCCGCCTGTGTGTGTTATTATTCGAATATAAATATAGAGAGAAGGCGGCGGCGGCGGCAGGAGAAGAAGGAGAAGGAGGCCCGGGCGGCGGAGCAGCACACAGGTCAGCGCCACTGCAGAGCTCCGTGCAACCCCCGGCACCGTCCTGCAACCCCCCGCCGCTAACCAGCACCCTGCCTGCAACCCCCGGCACTATCCAGCACCCTGCCTGCAACCCCCGGCACCATCCTGCACCCTGCCTACAATACCTGGACGCTGTAATGCACGCTCTGGATGCCATCTGACGCTCTTCTGCACGCTCTGGCCGCTATATGACGCTCTTCTGCACGCTCTGGATGCCATCTGACGCTCTTCTGCACGCTCTGGCCGCTATCTGACGCTCTTGATGCCATCTCACGCTCTTCTGCACGCTCTTGCCGCTGTCTGACGCTCTTCTGCATGCTATGGATGCCATCTGACGCTCTTCTGCACGCTCTGGCCGCTATCTGACGCTCTTCTGCACGACTTTTTTGTGATTTTTGCTTTGCACAATGGAGATGGAGAAGCTGCTGAGTGAGTTCAGCTCCGGCCTCCCTGCTGCTGTCCTGTCCCGGCCCTCCACCCTGCTGCCCTGCGGCCGGAGCCTGCTGTACCCACACACCGGGGGGGTCCTGTCCCCGGTCACCAGCCTGGCCTTCACCATGAACCGGCTCACCGGCCTGGGGAGGTAAGAACACTGCTACATGTCTGTACAATGTGTATATATACTGGTGTATACTTGTCTATAGTGCTGTGTGTATACTGGTGTATAGTGCTGTGTGTGTATATACTGGTGTATAGTGCTGTGTGTGTATATACTGGTGTATAGTGCTGTGTGTATATACTGGTGTATAGTGCTGTGTGTATATATACTGGTGTATAGTGCTGTGTGTATATACTGGTGTATAGTGCTGTGTGTGTATACTGGTGTATAGTGCTGTGTGTATATATACTGGTGTATAGTGCTGTGTGTATATACTGGTGTATAGTGCTGTGTGTATATACTGGTGTATAGTGCTGTGTGTATATACTGGTGTATAGTGCTGTGTGTATATACTGGTGTATAGTGCTGTGTGTATATACTGGTGTATAGTGCTGTGTGTATATACTGGTGTATAGTGCTGTGTGTATATACTGGTGTATAGTGCTGTGTGTATATACTGGTGTATAGTGCTGTGTGTATATACTGGTGTATAGTGCTGTGTGTATATATACTGGTGTATAGTGCTGTGTATATACTGGTGTATAGTGATGTGTGTATATACTGGTGTATAGTGCTGTGTGTATATACTGGTGTATAGTGCTGTGTGTATATACTGGTGTATAGTGCTGTGTGTGTATATACTGGTGTATAGTGCTGTGTGTATATACTGGTGTATAGTGCTGTGTGTATATACTGGTGTATAGTGCTGTGTGTATATACTGGTGTATAGCGCTGTGTGTGTATACTGGTGTATAGTGCTGTGTGTGTATACTGGTGTATAGTGCTGTGTGTATATACTGGTGTATAGTGCTGTGTGTATATACTGGTGTATAGTGCTGTGTATATACTGGTGTATAGTGCTGTGTGTATATACTGGTGTATAGTGCTGTGTGTATATACTGGTGTATAGTGCTGTGTGTATACTGGTGTATAGTGCTGTGTGTGTATATACTGGTGTATAGTGCTGTGTGTATATACTGGTGTATAGTGCTGTGTGTATATACTGGTGTATAGTGCTGTGTGTATATACTGGTGTATAGTGCTGTGTGTATATACTGGTGTATAGTGATGTGTGTATATACTGGTGTATAGTGCTGTGTGTATATACTGGTGTATAGTGCTGTGTGTATATACTGGTGTATAGTGCTGTGTGTATATACTGGTGTATAGTGCTGTGTGTATATACTGGTGTATAGTGCTGTGTGTATATACTGGTGTATAGTTCTGTGTGTATATACTGGTGTATAGTGCTGTGTGTATATACTGGTGTATAGTGCTGTGTATATACTGGTGTATAGTGCTGTGTATATACTGGTGTATAGTGCTGTGTGTATATACTGGTGTATAGTGCTGTGTGTATATACTGGTGTATAGTGCTGTGTGTATATACTGGTGTATAGTGCTGTGTGTATATACTGGTGTATAGTGCTGTGTGTATATACTGGTGTATAGTGCTGTGTATATACTGGTGTATAGTGCTGTGTATATACTGGTGTATAGTTCTGTGTGTATATACTGGTGTATAGTGCTGTGTGTATATACTGGTGTATAGTGCTGTGTATATATACTGGTGTATAGTGCTGTGTGTGTATATACTGGTGTATAGTGCTGTGTGTATATACTGGTGTATAGTGCTGTGTGTATATACTGGTGTATAGTGCTGTGTGTATATACTGGTGTATAGTGCTGTGTGTATATACTGGTGTATAGTGCTGTGTGTATATACTGGTGTATAGTGCTGTGTGTGTATACTGGTGTATAGTGCTGTGTGTATATACTGGTGTATAGTGCTGTGTGTGTATATACTGGTGTATAGTGCTGTGTGTATATACTGGTGTATAGTTCTGTGTGTGTATATACTGGTGTATAGTGCTGTGTGTATATACTGGTGTATAGTGCTGTGTGTATATACTGGTGTATAGTGCTGTGTGTATATACTGGTGTATAGTGCTGTGTGTGTATATACTGGTGTATAGTGCTGTGTGTGTATATACTGGTGTATAGTGCTGTGTATATACTGGTGTATAGTGCTGTGTGTATATACTGGTGTATAGCGCTGTGTGTATATACTGGTGTATAGTGCTGTGTGTGTATACTGGTGTATAGTGCTGTGTGTATACTGGTGTATAGTGCTGTGTATATACTGGTGTATAGTGCTGTGTGTGTATATACTGGTGTATAGTGCTGTGTGTATATACTGGTGTATAGTGCTGTGTGTATATACTGGTGTATAGTGCTGTGTGTATATACTGGTGTATAGTGCTGTGTGTGTATATACTGGTGTATAGTGCTGTGTGTATACTGGTGTATAGTGCTGTGTGTATATACTGGTGTATAGTGCTGTGTGTATATACTGGTGTATAGTGCTGTGTGTGTATATACTGGTGTATAGTGCTGTGTGTATACTGGTGTATAGTGCTGTGTGTATATACTGGTGTATAGTGCTGTGTGTATACTGGTGTATAGTGCTGTGTGTGTATATACTGGTGTATAGTGCTGTGTGTGTATATACTGGTGTATAGTGCTGTGTGTATATACTGGTGTATAGTGCTGTGTGTATATACTGGTGTATAGTGCTGTGTGTATATACTGGTGTATAGTGCTGTGTGTATATACTGGTGTATAGTGCTGTGTGTATATACTGGTGTATAGTGCTGTGTGTATATACTGGTGTATAGTGCTGTGTGTATATACTGGTGTATAGTGCTGTGTGTATATACTGGTGTATAGTGCTGTGTGTATATACTGGTGTATAGTGCTGTGTGTATATACTGGTGTATAGTGCTGTGTGTATATACTGGTGTATAGTGCTGTGTGTATATACTGGTGTATAGTGCTGTGTGTATATACTGGTGTATAGTGCTGTGTGTATATACTGGTGTATAGTGCTGTGTGTATATACTGGTGTATAGTGCTGTGTGTATATATACTGGTGTATAGTGCTGTGTGTATATACTGGTGTATAGTGCTGTGTATATACTGGTGTATAGTGCTGTGTGTATATACTGGTGTATAGTGCTGTGTATATATACTGGTGTATAGTGCTGTGTATATACTGGTGTATAGTGCTGTGTGTGTATATACTGGTGTATAGTGCTGTGTGTATATATACTGGTGTATAGTGCTGTGTGTATATACTGGTGTATAGTGCTGTGTATATACTGGTGTATAGTGCTGTGTGTATATACTGGTGTATAGTGCTGTGTGTGTATATACTGGTGTATAGTGCTGTGTATATACTGGTGTATAGTGCTGTGTGTGTATACTGGTGTATAGTGCTGTGTGTATATACTGGTGTATAGTGCTGTGTGTATATACTGGTGTATAGTGCTGTGTGTGTATATACTGGTGTATAGTGCTGTGTATATACTGGTGTATAGTGCTGTGTGTATATACTGGTGTATAGTGCTGTGTGTATATACTGGTGTATAGTGCTGTGTGTATATACTGGTGTATAGTGCTGTGTGTATATACTGGTGTATAGTGCTGTGTATATACTGGTGTATAGTGCTGTGTGTATATACTGGTGTATAGTGCTGTGTGTATATACTGGTGTATAGTGCTGTGTGTATATACTGGTGTATAGTGCTGTGTGTATATACTGGTGTATAGTGCTGTGTGTATATACTGGTGTATAGTGCTGTGTGTATATACTGGTGTATAGTGCTGTGTGTGTATATACTGGTGTATAGTGCTGTGTATATACTGGTGTATAGTGCTGTGTGTGTATATACTGGTGTATAGTGCTGTGTATATACTGGTGTATAGTGCTGTGTGTATATACTGGTGTATAGTGCTGTGTGTATATACTGGTGTATAGTGCTGTGTATATACTGGTGTATAGCGCTGTGTGTGTATATACTGGTGTATAGTGCTGTGTGTGTATACTGGTGTATAGTGCTGTGTGTATACTGGTGTATAGTGCTGTGTGTATATACTGGTGTATAGTGCTGTGTGTATATACTGGTGTATAGTGCTGTGTATATATACTGGTGTATAGTGCTGTGTATATACTGGTGTATAGTGCTGTGTGTATATACTGGTGTATAGTGCTGTGTATATACTGGTGTATAGTGCTGTGTGTATATACTGGTGTATAGTGCTGTGTGTATACTGGTGTATAGTGCTGTGTGTATATACTGGTGTATAGTGCTGTGTATATACTGGTGTATAGTGCTGTGTGTATATACTGGTGTATAGTGCTGTGTGTATATACTGGTGTATAGTGCTGTGTGTATATACTGGTGTATAGTGCTGTGTGTATATACTGGTGTATAGTGCTGTGTGTATATACTGGTGTATAGTGCTGTGTGTATATACTGGTGTATAGTGCTGTGTGTATATACTGGTGTATAGTGCTGTGTGTATATACTGGTGTATAGTGCTGTGTGTGTATACTGGTGTATAGTGCTGTGTGTGTATATACTGGTGTATAGTGCTGTGTGTATACTGGTGTATAGTGCTGTGTGTGTATATACTGGTGTATAGTGCTGTGTGTATATACTGGTGTATAGTGCTGTGTGTATATACTGGTGTATAGTGCTGTGTGTGTATACTGGTGTATAGTGCTGTGTGTATATACTGGTGTATAGTGCTGTGTGTATATACTGGTGTATAGTGCTGTGTGTATATACTGGTGTATAGTGCTGTGTGTGTATACTGGTGTATAGTGCTGTGTGTATATACTGGTGTATAGTGCTGTGTGTATATACTGGTGTATAGTGCTGTGTGTATATACTGGTGTATAGTGCTGTGTGTATATACTGGTGTATAGTGCTGTGTGTGTATATACTGGTGTATAGTGCTGTGTGTGTATATACTGGTGTATAGTGCTGTGTGTATATACTGGTGTATAGTGCTGTGTGTATATACTGGTGTATAGTGCTGTGTGTGTATACTGGTGTATAGTGCTGTGTGTATATACTGGTGTATAGTGCTGTGTGTATATACTGGTGTATAGTGCTGTGTGTATATACTGGTGTATAGTGCTGTGTGTATATACTGGTGTATAGTGCTGTGTGTGTATATACTGGTGTATAGTGCTGTGTGTGTATATACTGGTGTATAGTGCTGTGTGTGTATATACTGGTGTATAGTGCTGTGTGTGTATATACTGGTGTATAGTGCTGTGTGTATATACTGGTGTATAGTGCTGTGTATATACTGGTGTATAGTGCTGTGTATATACTGGTGTATAGTGCTGTGTGTATATACTGGTGTATAGTGCTGTGTGTATATACTGGTGTATAGTGCTGTGTGTATATACTGGTGTATAGTGCTGTGTGTATATACTGGTGTATAGTGCTGTGTGTATATACTGGTGTATAGTGCTGTGTGTATATACTGGTGTATAGCGCTGTGTGTGTATACTGGTGTATAGCGCTGTGTGTATATACTGGTGTATAGCGCTGTGTGTATATACTGGTGTATAGTGCTGTGTATATACTGGTGTATAGTGCTGTGTGTATATACTGGTGTATAGTGCTGTGTGTATATACTGGTGTATAGTGCTGTGTGTGTATATACTGGTGTATAGCGCTGTGTGTATATACTGGTGTATAGCGCTGTGTGTATATACTGGTGTATAGCGCTGTGTGTGTATACTGGTGTATAGCGCTGTGTGTGTATACTGGTGTATAGCGCTGTGTGTGTATATACTGGTGTATAGTGCTGTGTGTATATACTGGTGTATAGTGCTGTGTGTATATACTGGTGTATAGTGCTGTGTGTATATACTGGTGTATAGTGCTGTGTGTATATACTGGTGTATAGTGCTGTGTGTATATACTGGTGTATAGTGCTGTGTGTGTATATACTGGTGTATAGTGCTGTGTGTATATACTGGTGTATAGTGCTGTGTGTATATATACTGGTGTATAGTGCTGTGTGTATATACTGGTGTATAGTGCTGTGTGTATATACTGGTGTATAGTGCTGTGTGTATATACTGGTGTATAGTGCTGTGTATATACTGGTGTATAGTGCTGTGTGTATATACTGGTGTATAGTGCTGTGTGTATATACTGGTGTATAGTGCTGTGTGTATATACTGGTGTATAGTGCTGTGTGTATATACTGGTGTATAGTGCTGTGTGTATATATACTGGTGTATAGTGCTGTGTGTGTATACTGGTGTATAGTGCTGTGTGTATATATACTGGTGTATAGTGCTGTGTGTATATACTGGTGTATAGTGCTGTGTGTGTATACTGGTGTATAGTTCCGTGTGTATATACTGGTGTATAGTGCTGTGTGTATATACTGGTGTATAGTGCTGTGTGTATATACTGGTGTATAGTGCTGTGTATATACTGGTGTATAGTGCTGTGTATATACTGGTGTATAGTGCTGTGTATATACTGGTGTATAGTGCTGTGTGTATATACTGGTGTATAGTGCTGTGTGTATATACTGGTGTATAGTGCTGTGTGTATATACTGGTGTATAGTGCTGTGTATATACTGGTGTATAGTGTTCTGTGTGTATACTGGTGTATAGTGCTGTGTGTATATACTGGTGTATAGTGCTGTGTGTATATACTGGTGTATAGTGCTGTGTGTGTATATACTGGTGTATAGTGCTGTGTATATACTGGTGTATAGTGCTGTGTGTGTATATACTGGTGTATAGTTCTGTGTATATATACTGGTTTATAGTGCTGTGTGTATATACTGGTGTATAGTGCTGTGTATATACTGGTGTATAGTGCTGTGTATATACTGGTGTATAGTGCTGTGTATATACTGGTGTATAGTGCTGTGTGTATATACTGGTGTATAGTGCTGTGTGTATATACTGGTGTATAGTGCTGTGTATATACTGGTGTATAGTGTTCTGTGTGTATACTGGTGTATAGTGCTGTGTATATACTGGTGTATAGTGCTGTGTGTATATACTGGTGTATAGTGCTGTGTGTATATACTGGTGTATAGTGCTGTGTGTATATACTGGTGTATAGTGCTGTGTGTGTATATACTGGTGTATAGTGCTGTGTGTGTATATACTGGTGTATAGTGCTGTGTATATACTGGTGTATAGTGCTGTGTATATACTGGTGTATAGTGCTGTGTGTGTATATACTGGTGTATAGTGCTGTGTGTGTATATACTGGTGTATAGTGCTGTGTGTATATACTGGTGTATAGTGCTGTGTATATACTGGTGTATAGTGCTGTGTGTATATACTGGTGTATAGTGCTGTGTGTGTATATACTGGTGTATAGTGCTGTGTATATACTGGTGTATAGTGCTGTGTATATACTGGTGTATAGTGCTGTGTGTGTATATACTGGTGTATAGTGCTGTGTGTGTATATACTGGTGTATAGTGCTGTGTGTATATACTGGTGTATAGTGCTGTGTATATACTGGTGTATAGTGCTGTGTGTATATACTGGTGTATAGTGCTGTGTGTATATACTGGTGTATAGTGCTGTGTGTATATACTGGTGTATTGTGCTGTGTGTGTATATACTGGTGTATAGTGCTGTGTGTGTATATACTGGTGTATAGTGCTGTGTATATACTGGTGTATAGTGCTGTGTATATACTGGTGTATAGTGCTGTGTGTGTATATACTGGTGTATAGTGCTGTGTGTGTATATACTGGTGTATAGTGCTGTGTGTATATACTGGTGTATAGTGCTGTGTATATACTGGTGTATAGTGCTGTGTGTATATACTGGTGTATAGTGCTGTGTGTGTATATACTGGTGTATAGTGCTGTGTGTATATACTGGTGTATAGTGCTGTGTGTATATACTGGTGTATAGTGCTGTGTGTATATACTGGTGTATAGTGCTGTGTGTATATACTGGTGTATAGTGCTGTGTGTATATACTGGTGTATAGTGCTGTGTGTATATACTGGTGTGTAGTGCTGTGTATATACTGGTGTATAGTGCTGTGTGTATATACTGGTGTATAGTGCTGTGTATATACTGGTGTATAGTGCTGTGTGTATATACTGGTGTATAGTGCTGTGTGTGTATACTGGTGTATAGTGCTGTGTGTATATACTGGTGTATAGTGCTGTGTGTATACTGGTGTATAGTGCTGTGTGTATATATACTGGTGTATAGTGCTGTGTGTATATACTGGTGTATAGTGCTGTGTATATACTGGTGTATAGTGCTGTGTGTATATACTGGTGTATAGTGCTGTGTGTATATACTGGTGTATAGTGCTGTGTGTATAGTGCTGTGTGTATATACTGGTGTATAGTGCTGTGTGTATATACTGGTGTATAGTGCTGTGTGTATATACTGGTGTATAGTGCTGTGTGTGTATATACTGGTGTATAGTGCTGTGTGTATATACTGGTGTATAGTGCTGTGTGTGTATATAGTGGTGTATAGTGCTGTGTGTATATACTGGTGTATAGTGCTGTGTGTATATACTGGTGTATAGTGCTGTGTGTATATACTGGTGTATAGTGCTGTGTATATACTGGTGTATAGTGCTGTGTGTATATACTGGTGTATAGTGCTGTGTGTATATACTGGTGTATAGTGCTGTGTGTGTATATACTGGTGTATAGTGCTGTGTATATACTGGTGTATAGTGCTGTGTGTATATACTGGTGTATAGTGCTGTGTATATACTGGTGTATAGCGCTGTGTGTGTATATACTGGTGTATAGTGCTGTGTATATACTGGTGTATAGTGCTGTGTGTATATACTGGTGTATAGTGCTGTGTGTATATACTGGTGTATAGTGCTGTGTGTATATACTGGTGTATAGTGCTGTGTGTATATATACTGGTGTATAGTGCTGTGTGTGTATACTGGTGTATAGTGCTGTGTGTATATATACTGGTGTATAGTGCTGTGTGTATATACTGGTGTATAGTGCTGTGTGTGTATACTGGTGTATAGTTCCGTGTGTATATACTGGTGTATAGTGCTGTGTGTATATACTGGTGTATAGTGCTGTGTGTATATACTGGTGTATAGTGCTGTGTATATACTGGTGTATAGTGCTGTGTATATACTGGTGTATAGTGCTGTGTATATACTGGTGTATAGTGCTGTGTGTATATACTGGTGTATAGTGCTGTGTGTATATACTGGTGTATAGTGCTGTGTGTATATACTGGTGTATAGTGCTGTGTATATACTGGTGTATAGTGTTCTGTGTGTATACTGGTGTATAGTGCTGTGTGTATATACTGGTGTATAGTGCTGTGTGTATATACTGGTGTATAGTGCTGTGTGTGTATATACTGGTGTATAGTGCTGTGTATATACTGGTGTATAGTGCTGTGTGTGTATATACTGGTGTATAGTTCTGTGTATATATACTGGTTTATAGTGCTGTGTGTATATACTGGTGTATAGTGCTGTGTATATACTGGTGTATAGTGCTGTGTATATACTGGTGTATAGTGCTGTGTATATACTGGTGTATAGTGCTGTGTGTATATACTGGTGTATAGTGCTGTGTGTATATACTGGTGTATAGTGCTGTGTATATACTGGTGTATAGTGTTCTGTGTGTATACTGGTGTATAGTGCTGTGTATATACTGGTGTATAGTGCTGTGTGTATATACTGGTGTATAGTGCTGTGTGTATATACTGGTGTATAGTGCTGTGTGTATATACTGGTGTATAGTGCTGTGTGTGTATATACTGGTGTATAGTGCTGTGTGTGTATATACTGGTGTATAGTGCTGTGTATATACTGGTGTATAGTGCTGTGTATATACTGGTGTATAGTGCTGTGTGTGTATATACTGGTGTATAGTGCTGTGTGTGTATATACTGGTGTATAGTGCTGTGTGTATATACTGGTGTATAGTGCTGTGTATATACTGGTGTATAGTGCTGTGTGTATATACTGGTGTATAGTGCTGTGTGTATATACTGGTGTATAGTGCTGTGTGTATATACTGGTGTATAGTGCTGTGTGTGTATATACTGGTGTATAGTGCTGTGTGTGTATATACTGGTGTATAGTGCTGTGTATATACTGGTGTATAGTGCTGTGTATATACTGGTGTATAGTGCTGTGTGTGTATATACTGGTGTATAGTGCTGTGTGTGTATATACTGGTGTATAGTGCTGTGTGTATATACTGGTGTATAGTGCTGTGTATATACTGGTGTATAGTGCTGTGTGTATATACTGGTGTATAGTGCTGTGTGTATATACTGGTGTATAGTGCTGTGTATATACTGGTGTATAGTGCTGTGTGTATATACTGGTGTATAGTGCTGTGTGTATATACTGGTGTATAGTGCTGTGTGTATATACTGGTGTATAGTGCTGTGTGTGTATACTGGTGTATAGTGCTGTGTGTATATACTGGTGTATAGTGCTGTGTGTATATACTGGTGTATAGTGCTGTGTGTATATACTGGTGTATAGTGCTGTGTGTATATACTGGTGTATAGTGCTGTGTGTATATACTGGTGTATAGTGCTGTGTATATATACTGGTGTATAGTGCTGTGTGTATATACTGGTGTATAGTGCTGTGTGTATATACTGGTGTATAGTGCTGTGTGTATATACTGGTGTATAGTGCTGTGTGTATATACTGGTGTATAGTGCTGTGTATATACTGGTGTATAGTGCTGTGTGTATATACTGGTGTATAGTGCTGTGTATATACTGGTGTATAGTGCTGTGTGTATATACTGGTGTATAGTGCTGTGTGTATATACTGGTGTATAGTGCTGTGTGTATATACTGGTGTATAGTGCTGTGTGTATAGTGCTGTGTGTATATACTGGTGTATAGTGCTGTGTGTATATACTGGTGTATAGTGCTGTGTGTATATACTGGTGTATAGTGCTGTGTGTGTATATACTGGTGTATAGTGCTGTGTGTATATACTGGTGTATAGTGCTGTGTGTGTATATACTGGTGTATAGTGCTGTGTGTATATACTGGTGTATAGTGCTGTGTGTATATACTGGTGTATAGTGCTGTGTATATACTGGTGTATAGTGCTGTGTGTGTATATACTGGTGTATAGTGCTGTGTGTATATACTGGTGTATAGTGCTGTGTGTGTATACTGGTGTATAGCGCTGTGTGTGTATATACTGGTGTATAGTGCTGTGTGTATATACTGGTGTATAGTGCTGTGTGTATATACTGGTGTATAGTGCTGTGTGTATACTGGTGTATAGTGCTGTGTATATACTGGTGTATAGTGCTGTGTATATACTGGTGTATAGTGCTGTGTGTATATACTGGTGTATAGTGCTGTGTGTATATACTGGTGTATAGTGCTGTGTGTATATACTGGTGTATAGTGCTGTGTATATATACTGGTGTATAGTGCTGTGTATATATACTGGTGTATAGTGCTGTGTGTGTATACTGGTGTATAGTGCTGTGTGTATATACTGGTGTATAGTGCTGTGTATATACTGGTGTATAGTGCTGTGTGTATATACTGGTGTATAGTGCTGTGTGTATATACTGGTGTATAGTGCTGAGTGTATATACTGGTGTATAGTGCTGTGTGTATATACTGGTGTATAGTGCTGTGTGTATATACTGGTGTATAGTGCTGTGTGTATATACTGGTGTATAGTGCTGTGTGTATATACTGGTGTATAGTGCTGTGTGTATATACTGGTGTATAGTGCTGTGTGTGTATATACTGGTGTATAGTGCTGTGTGTATATACTGGTGTATAGTGCTGTGTGTATATACTGGTGTATAGTGCTGTGTGTATATACTGGTGTATAGTGCTGTGTATATATACTGGTGTATAGTGCTGTGTGTATATACTGGTGTATAGTGCTGTGTGTATACTGGTGTATAGTGCTGTGTGTGTATATACTGGTGTATAGTGCTGTGTGTATATACTGGTGTATAGTGCTGTGTGTATATATACTGGTGTATAGTGCTGTGTGTATATACTGGTGTATAGTGCTGTGTGTGTATATACTGGTGTATAGTGCTGTGTGTGTATATACTGGTGTATAGTGCTGTGTGTATATACTGGTGTATAGTGCTGTGTGTGTATATACTGGTGTATAGTGCTGTGTGTGTATATACTGGTGTATAGTGCTGTGTGTGTATACTGGTGTATAGTGCTGTGTGTATATACTGGTGTATAGTGCTGTGTGTATATACTGGTGTATAGCGCTGTGTGTATATACTGGTGTATAGCGCTGTGTGTATATACTGGTGTATAGTGCTGTGTGTATATACTGGTGTATAGTGCTGTGTGTATATACTGGTGTATAGTGCTGTGTGTATATACTGGTGTATAGTGCTGTGTGTATATACTGGTGTATAGTGCTGTGTGTATATACTGGTGTATAGTGCTGTGTGTATATACTGGTGTATAGTGCTGTGTATATACTGGTGTATAGTGCTGTGTGTATATACTGGTGTATAGTGCTGTGTGTATATACTGGTGTATAGTGCTGTGTATATACTGGTGTATAGTGCTGTGTGTGTATATACTGGTGTATAGTGCTGTGTGTATATACTGGTGTATAGTGCTGTGTGTATATACTGGTGTATAGTGCTGTGTGTATATACTGGTGTATAGTGCTGTGTGTATATACTGGTGTATAGTGCTGTGTGTATATACTGGTGTATAGTGCTGTGTGTATATACTGGTGTATAGTGCTGTGTGTATATACTGGTGTATAGTGCTGTGTATATACTGGTGTATAGTGCTGTGTGTATATACTGGTGTATAGTGCTGTGTGTATATACTGGTGTATAGTGCTGAGTGTATATACTGGTGTATAGTGCTGTGTGTATATACTGGTGTATAGTGCTGTGTGTATATACTGGTGTATAGTGCTGTGTGTATATACTGGTGTATAGTGCTGTGTGTATATACTGGTGTATAGTGCTGTGTGTATATACTGGTGTATAGTGCTGTGTGTGTATATACTGGTGTATAGTGCTGTGTATATACTGGAGTATAGTGCTGTGTGTGTATATACTGGTGTATAGTGCTGTGTGTATATACTGGAGTATAGTGCTGTGTGTGTGTATATACTGGTGTATAGTGCTGTGTGTATATACTGGTGTATAGTGCTGTGTGTATACTGGTGTATAGTGCTGTGTGTATATACTGGTGTATAGTGCTGTGTGTATATACTGGAGTATAGTGCTGTGTGTGTGTATATACTGGTGTATAGTGCTGTGTGTATATACTGGTGTATAGTGCTGTGTGTATATACTGGTGTATAGTGCTGTGTGTATATACTGGTGTATAGTGCTGTGTATATACTGGTGTATAGTGCTGTGTATATACTGGTGTATAGTGCTGTGTGTATATACTGGTGTATAGTGCTGTGTGTGTATATACTGGTGTATAGTGCTGTGTATATACTGGTGTATAGTGCTGTGTGTATATACTGGTGTATAGTGCTGTGTGTATATACTGGTGTATAGTGCTGTGTGTATATACTGGTGTATAGTGCTGTGTGTGTATATACTGGTGTATAGTGCTGTGTGTGTATATACTGGTGTATAGTGCTGTGTGTGTATATACTGGTGTATAGTGCTGTGTATATATACTGGTGTATAGTGCTGTGTGTGTATATACTGGTGTATAGTGCTGTGTGTGTATATACTGGTGTATAGTGCTGTGTGTATATACTGGTGTATAGTGCTGTGTGTATATACTGGTGTATAGTGCTGTGTGTATATACTGGTGTATAGTGCTGTGTGTATATACTGGTGTATAGTGCTGTGTGTATATACTGGTGTATAGTGCTGTGTGTATATACTGGTGTATAGTGCTGTGTGTATATACTGGTGTATAGTGCTGTGTATATACTGGTGTATAGTGCTGTGTATATACTGGTGTATAGTGCTGTGTATATACTGGTGTATAGTGCTGTGTATATACTGGTGTATAGTGCTGTGTGTATACTGGTGTATAGTGCTGTGTGTATATACTGGTGTATAGTGCTGTGTGTATATACTGGTGTATAGTGCTGTGTGTATATACTGGTGTATAGTGCTGTGTGTGTATATACTGGTGTATAGTGCTGTGTGTGTATATACTGGTGTATAGTGCTGTGTGTATATACTGGTGTATAGTGCTGTGTGTGTATATACTGGTGTATAGTGCTGTGTGTATATACTGGTGTATAGTGCTGTGTGTATATACTGGTGTATAGTGCTGTGTGTATAGTGCTGTGTGTATAGTGCTGTGTGTATAGTGCTGTGTGTATATACTGGTGTATAGTGCTGTGTGTATATACTGGTGTATAGTGCTGTGTGTGTATATACTGGTGTATAGTGCTGTGTGTGTATATACTGGTGTATAGTGCTGTGTGTATATACTGGTGTATAGTGCTGTGTGTGTATATACTGGTGTATAGTGCTGTGTGTATATACTGGTGTATAGTGCTGTGTGTATATACTGGTGTATAGTGCTGTGTGTGTATATACTGGTGTATAGTGCTGTGTGTGTATATACTGGTGTATAGTGCTGTGTGTATATACTGGTGTATAGTGCTGTGTGTGTATATACTGGTGTATAGTGCTGTGTGTATACTGGTGTATAGTGCTGTGTGTGTATATAGTGGTGTATAGTGCTGTGTGTATATACTGGTGTATAGTGCTGTGTGTATATACTGGTGTATAGTGCTGTGTGTATACTGGTGTATAGTGCTGTGTGTGTATATACTGGTGTATAGTGCTGTGTGTGTATATACTGGTGTATAGTGCTGTGTGTATATACTGGTGTATAGTGCTGTGTGTGTATATACTGGTGTATAGTGCTGTGTGTATACTGGTGTATAGTGCTGTGTGTGTATATACTGGTGTATAGTGCTGTGTGTATATACTGGTGTATAGTGCTGTGTATATACTGGTGTATAGTGCTGTGTATATACTGGTGTATAGTGCTGTGTATATATACTGGTGTATAGTGCTGTGTGTATACTGGTGTATAGTGCTGTGTGTATATACTGGTGTATAGTGCTGTGTGTATAGTGCTGTGTGTATATACTGGAGTATAGTGCTGTGTGTATATACTGGTGTATAGTGCTGTGTGTGTATATACTGGTGTATAGTGCTGTGTGTATATACTGGTGTATAGTGCTGTGTGTGTATATACTGGTGTATAGTGCTGTGTGTATATACTGGTGTATAGTGCTGTGTGTATATACTGGTGTATAGTGCTGTGTATATACTGGTGTATAGTGCTGTGTGTGTATATACTGGTGTATAGTGCTGTGTGTGTATATACTGGTGTATAGTGCTGTGTGTGTATATACTGGTGTATAGTGCTGTGTGTGTATATACTGGTGTATAGTGCTGTGTGTGTATATACTGGTGTATAGTGCTGTGTATATACTGGTGTATAGTGCTGTGTATATACTGGTGTATAGTGCTGTGTATATATACTGGTGTATAGTGCTGTGTATATACTGGTGTATAGTGCTGTGTGTATACTGGTGTATAGTGCTGTGTGTATATACTGGTGTATAGTGCTGTGTATATACTGGTGTATAGTGCTGTGTGTGTATATACTGGTGTATAGTGCTGTGTGTATATACTGGTGTATAGTGCTGTGTATATATACTGGTGTATAGTGCTGTGTATATACTGGTGTATAGTGCTGTGTGTATATACTGGTGTATAGTGCTGTGTGTATATACTGGTGTATAGTGCTGTGTGTATACTGGTGTATAGTGCTGTGTGTATATACTGGTGTATAGTGCTGTGTGTGTATACTGGTGTATAGTGCTGTGTGTATATACTGGTGTATAGTGCTGTGTGTATATACTGGTGTATAGTGCTGTGTGTATATACTGGTGTATAGTGCTGTGTGTATATACTGGTGTATAGTGCTGTGTGTGTATACTGGTGTATAGTGCTGTGTGTATATACTGGTGTATAGTGCTGTGTGTATATACTGGTGTATAGTGCTGTGTATATATACTGGTGTATAGTGCTGTGTGTATATACTGGTGTATAGTGCTGTGTATATATACTGGTGTATAGTGCTGTGTGTATATACTGGTGTATAGTGCTGTGTATATATACTGGTGTAAAGTGCTGTGTGTATATACTGGTGTATAGTGCTGTGTATATATACTGGTGTATAGTGCTGTGTGTATACTGGTGTATAGTGCTGTGTGTATATACTGGTGTATAGTGCTGTGTGTATATACTGGTGTATAGTGCTGTGTGTGTATACTGGTGTATAGTGCTGTGTGTATAGTGCTGTGTGTATATACTGGTGTATAGTGCTGTGTGTGTATATACTGGTGTATAGTGCTGTGTGTATATACTGGTGTATAGTGCTGTGTGTATATACTGGTGTATAGTGCTGTGTGTATATACTGGTGTATAGTGCTGTGTGTGTATACTGGTGTATAGTGCTGTGTGTATATACTGGTGTATAGTGCTGTGTGTGTATATACTGGTGTATAGTGCTGTGTATATACTGGTGTATAGCGCTGTGTGTGTATATACTGGTGTATAGTGCTGTGTATATACTGGTGTATAGTGCTGTGTGTATATACTGGTGTATAGTGCTGTGTGTATATACTGGTGTATAGTGCTGTGTGTATATACTGGTGTATAGTGCTGTGTATATATACTGGTGTATAGTGCTGTGTGTGTATATACTGGTGTATAGTGCTGTGTATATACTGGTGTATAGTGCTGTGTATATACTGGTGTATAGTGCTGTGTGTATATACTGGTGTATAGTGCTGTGTGTGTATATACTGGTGTATAGTGCTGTGTGTATACTGGTGTATAGTGCTGTGTGTGTATACTGGTGTATAGTGCTGTGTATATACTGGTGTATAGTGCTGTGTGTGTATATACTGGTGTATAGTGCTGTGTGTATATACTGGTGTATAGTGCTGTGTGTATATACTGGTGTATAGTGCTGTGTGTATAGTGCTGTGTGTATATACTGGTGTATAGTGCTGTGTGTGTATATACTGGTGTATAGTGCTGTGTATATACTGGTGTATAGTGCTGTGTGTATATACTGGTGTATAGTGCTGTGTGTATATACTGGTGTATAGTGCTGTGTGTATATACTGGTGTATAGTGCTGTGTATATACTGGTGTATAGTGCTGTGTGTATATACTGGTGTATAGTGCTGTGTGTATATACTGGTGTATAGTGCTGTGTATATACTGGTGTATAGTTCTGTGTGTATATACTGGTGTATAGTGCTGTGTGTATATACTGGTGTATAGTGCTGTGTATACTGGTGTATAGTGCTGTGTGTATATACTGGTGTATAGTGCTGTGTGTATATACTGGTGTATAGTGCGCTGTGTGTGTATATACTGGTGTATAGTGCTGTGTATATACTGGTGTATAGTTCTGTGTGTATATACTGGTGTATAGTGCTGTGTGTGTGTATATACTGGTGTATAGTGCTGTGTGTGTGTATATACTGGTGTATAGTGCTGTGTGTATATACTGGTGTATAGTGCTGTGTGTATATACTGGTGTATAGTGCTGTGTATATATACTGGTGTATAGTGCTGTGTATATACTGGTGTATAGTGCTGTGTATATACTGGTGTATAGTGCTGTGTGTATATACTGGTGTATAGTGCTGTGTGTATACTGGTGTATAGTGCTGTGTGTATATACTGGTGTATAGTGCTGTGTGTGTATATACTGGTGTATAGTGCTGTGTGTATATACTGGTGTATAGTTCTGTGTGTGTATATACTGGTGTATAGTGCTGTGTGTATATACTGGTGTATAGTGCTGTGTGTATATACTGGTGTATAGTGCTGTGTGTATATACTGGTGTATAGTGCTGTGTGTATATACTGGTGTATAGTGCTGTGTGTATATACTGGTGTATAGTGCTGTGTGTATATACTGGTGTATAGTGCTGTGTATATACTGGTGTATAGTGCTGTGTATATATACTGGTGTATAGTGCTGTGTATATACTGGTGTATAGTGCTGTGTGTATATACTGGTGTATAGTGCTGTGTGTGTATATACTGGTGTATAGTGCTGTGTGTGTATATACTGGTGTATAGTGCTGTGTATATACTGGTGTATAGTGCTGTGTGTGTATATACTGGTGTATAGTGCTGTGTATATAGTGGTGTATAGTGCTGTGTGTATATACTGGTGTATAGTGCTGTGTGTATATACTGGTGTATAGTGCTGTGTGTGTATATACTGGTGTATAGTGCTGTGTATAGTGCTGTGTGTATACTGGTGTATAGTGCTGTGTATATACTGGTGTATAGTGCTGTGTGTATATACTGGTGTATAGTGCTGTGTGTATATACTGGTGTATAGTGATGTGTGTATATACTGGTGTATAGTGCTGTGTGTATATACTGGTGTATAGTGCTGTGTGTATATACTGGTGTATAGTGCTGTGTGTATATACTGGTGTATAGTGCTGTGTGTATATACTGGTGTATAGTGCTGTGTGTATATACTGGTGTATAGTGCTGTGTGTGTATATACTGGTGTATAGTGCTGTGTGTATATACTGGTGTATAGTGCTGTGTGTATATACTGGTGTATAGTGCTGTGTGTATATACTGGTGTATAGTGCTGTGTGTATATACTGGTGTATAGTGCTGTGTGTATATACTGGTGTATAGTGCTGTGTATATACTGGTGTATAGTTCTGTGTGTATATACTGGTGTATAGTGCTGTGTGTGTATACTGGTTTATAGTGCTGTGTGTATATACTGGTGTATAGTGCTGTGTGTATATACTGGTGTATAGTGCTGTGTGTATATACTGGTGTATAGTGCTGTGTGTGTATACTGGTGTATAGTGCTGTGTGTATATACTGGTGTATAGTGCTGTGTATATACTGGTGTATAGTGCTGTGTGTATATACTGGTGTATAGTGCTGTGTATATACTGGTGTATAGTGCTGTGTGTATACTGGTGTATAGTGCTGTGTGTGTATATACTGGTGTATAGTGCTGTGTGTGTATATACTGGTGTATAGTGCTGTGTGTATATACTGGTGTATAGTGCTGTGTGTATATACTGGTGTATAGTGCTGTGTGTGTATACTGGTGTATAGTGCTGTGTGTATATACTGGTGTATAGTGCTGTGTGTATAGTGCTGTGTGTATATACTGGTGTATAGTGCTGTGTGTATACTGGTGTATAGTGCTGTGTGTATATACTGGTGTATAGTGCTGTGTGTATATACTGGTGTATAGTGCTGTGTGTATATACTGGTGTATAGTGCTGTGTATATACTGGTGTATAGTGCTGTGTATATATACTGGTGTATAGTGCTGTGTGTATATACTGGTGTATAGTGCTGTGTGTATATACTGGTGTATAGTGCTGTGTGTATATACTGGTGTATAGTGCTGTGTATATACTGGTGTATAGTGCTGTGTATATATACTGGTGTATAGTGCTGTGTGTGTATATACTGGTGTATAGTGCTGTGTATATACTGGTGTATAGTGCTGTGTGTATATACTGGTGTATAGTGCTGTGTGTATATACTGGTGTATAGTGCTGTGTGTGTATACTGGTGTATAGTGCTGTGTGTATATACTGGTGTATAGTGCTGTGTGTATATACTGGTGTATAGTGCTGTGTGTATATACTGGTGTATAGTGCTGTGTGTATATACTGGTGTATAGTGCTGTGTGTATATACTGGTGTATAGTGCTGTGTGTATATACTGGTGTATAGTGCTGTGTGTATATACTGGTGTATAGTGCTGTGTGTGTATACTGGTGTATAGTGCTGTGTGTATATACTGGTGTATAGTGCTGTGTGTATATACTGGTGTATAGTGCTGTGTGTATATACTGGTGTATAGTGCTGTGTGTATATACTGGTGTATAGTGCTGTGTGTATATACTGGTGTATAGTGCTGTGTGTATATACTGGTGTATAGTGCTGTGTGTGTATATACTGGTGTATAGTGCTGTGTGTGTATACTGGTGTATAGTGCTGTGTGTATATACTGGTGTATAGTGCTGTGTGTATATACTGGTGTATAGTGCTGTGTGTATATACTGGTGTATAGTGCTGTGTGTATATACTGGTTTATAGTGCTGTGTGTATATACTGGTGTATAGTGCTGTGTGTATAGTGCTGTGTATATATACTGGTGTATAGTGCTGTGTATATACTGGTGTATAGTGCTGTGTGTATATATACTGGTGTATAGTGCTGTGTGTATATATACTGGTGTATAGTGCTGTGTGTATATACTGGTGTATAGTGCTGTGTATATACTGGTGTATAGTGCTGTGTGTATATACTGGTGTATAGTGCTGTGTATATACTGGTGTATAGTGCTGTGTGTGTATATACTGGTGTATAGTGCTGTGTGTGTATATACTGGTGTATAGTGCTGTGTGTGTATACTGGTGTATAGTGCTGTGTGTATATACTGGTGTATAGTGCTGTGTATATATACTGGTGTATAGTGCTGTGTGTATATACTGGTGTATAGTGCTGTGTGTATATACTGGTGTATAGTGCTGTGTGTATATACTGGTGTATAGTGCTGTGTGTATATACTGGTGTATAGTGCTGTGTGTATATACTGGTGTATAGTGCTGTGTGTATATACTGGTGTATAGTGCTGTGTGTGTATATACTGGTGTATAGTGCTGTGTATATATACTGGTGTATAGTGCTGTGTGTGTATATACTGGTGTATAGTGCTGTGTGTGTATACTGGTGTATAGTGCTGTGTGTATATACTGGTGTATAGTGCTGTGTGTATATACTGGTGTATAGTGCTGTGTGTATATACTGGTGTATAGTGCTGTGTGTATATACTGGTGTATAGTGCTGTGTGTATATACTGGTGTATAGTGCTGTGTGTATATACTGGTGTATAGTGCTGTGTGTATATACTGGTGTATAGTGCTGTGTGTGTATATACTGGTGTATAGTGCTGTGTATATATACTGGTGTATAGTGCTGTGTATATATACTGGTGTATAGTGCTGTGTGTATATACTGGTGTATAGTGCTGTGTATATACTGGTGTATAGTGCTGTGTGTATATACTGGTGTATAGTGCTGTGTGTATATACTGGTGTATAGTGCTGTGTGTGTATATACTGGTGTATAGTGCTGTGTGTGTATATACTGGTGTATAGTGCTGTGTGTGTATATACTGGTGTATAGTGCTGTGTGTGTATATACTGGTGTATAGTGCTGTGTGTATATACTGGTGTATAGTGCTGTGTGTATATACTGGTGTATAGTGCTGTGTGTATATACTGGTTTATAGTGCTGTGTGTATATACTGGTGTATAGTGCTGTGTGTATATACTGGTGTATAGTGCTGTGTGTATATACTGGTGTATAGTGCTGTGTGTATATACTGGTGTATAGTGCTGTGTGTATATACTGGTGTATAGTGCTGTGTGTATATACTGGTTTATAGTGCTGTGTGTATATACTGGTGTATAGTGCTGTGTGTATATACTGGTGTATAGTGCTGTGTGTATATACTGGTGTATAGTGCTGTGTATATACTGGTGTATAGTGCTGTGTGTATATACTGGTGTATAGTGCTGTGTGTATAGTGCTGTGTATATATACTGGTGTATAGTGCTGTGTATATACTGGTGTATAGTGCTGTGTATATATACTGGTGTATAGTGCTGTGTGTATATATACTGGTGTATAGTGCTGTGTGTATATACTGGTGTATAGTGCTGTGTGTATATATACTGGTGTATAGTGCTGTGTGTATATATACTGGTGTATAGTGCTGTGTGTATATACTGGTGTATAGTGCTGTGTATATACTGGTGTATAGTGCTGTGTGTATATACTGGTGTATAGTGCTGTGTGTATATACTGGTGTATAGTGCTGTGTGTGTATATACTGGTGTATAGTGCTGTGTGTGTATATACTGGTGTATAGTGCTGTGTATATATACTGGTGTATAGTGCTGTGTGTGTATATACTGGTGTATAGTGCTGTGTATATACTGGTGTATAGTGCTGTGTGTATATACTGGTGTATAGTGCTGTGTGTATATACTGGTGTATAGTGCTGTGTATATACTGGTGTATAGTGCTGTGTGTGTATATACTGGTGTATAGTGCTGTGTATATACTGGTGTATAGTGCTGTGTATATACTGGTGTATAGTGCTGTGTGTATACTGGTGTATAGTGCTGTGTGTATATACTGGTGTATAGTGCTGTGTATATACTGGTGTATAGTGCTGTGTGTGTATATACTGGTGTATAGTGCTGTGTGTGTATATACTGGTGTATAGTGCTGTGTGTGTATACTGGTGTATAGTGCTGTGTATATACTGGTGTATAGTGCTGTGTGTGTATATACTGGTGTATAGTGCTGTGTGTATATACTGGTGTATAGTGCTGTGTATATATACTGGTGTATAGTGCTGTGTGTATATACTGGTGTATAGTGCTGTGTGTATATACTGGTGTATAGTGCTGTGTGTATATACTGGTGTATAGTGCTGTGTGTATATACTGGTGTATAGTGCTGTGTGTATATACTGGTGTATAGTGCTGTGTGTGTATATACTGGTGTATAGTGCTGTGTATATATACTGGTGTATAGTGCTGTGTGTATATACTGGTGTATAGTGCTGTGTGTGTATATACTGGTGTATAGTGCTGTGTGTGTATATACTGGTGTATAGTGCTGTGTGTGTATATACTGGTGTATAGTGCTGTGTGTGTATATACTGGTGTATAGTGCTGTGTGTATATACTGGTGTATAGTGCTGTGTGTATACTGGTGTATAGTGCTGTGTGTGTATATACTGGTGTATAGTGCTGTGTGTATATACTGGAGTATAGTGCTGTGGGTATATACTGGTGTATAGTGCTGTGTGTATATACTGGTGTATAGTGCTGTGTGTATACTGGTGTATAGTGCTGTGTGTGTATATACTGGTGTATAGTGCTGTGTGTATATATACTGGTGTATAGTGCTGTGTGTGTATATACTGGTGTATAGTGCTGTGTATATACTGGTGTATAGTGCTGTGTGTGTATATACTGGTGTATAGTGCTGTGTGTGTATATACTGGTGTATAGTGCTGTGTGTGTATATACTGGTGTATAGTGCTGTGTGTATACTGGTGTATAGTGCTGTGTGTATACTGGTGTATAGTGCTGTGTGTATATACTGGTGTATAGTGCTGTGTATATACTGGTGTATAGTGCTGTGTATATACTGGTGTATAGTGCTGTGTGTATATACTGGTGTATAGTGCTGTGTGTATATACTGGTGTATAGTGCTGTGTGTGTGTATACTGGTGTATAGTGCTGTGTGTATATACTGGTGTATAGTGCTGTGTGTATATACTGGTGTATAGTGCTGTGTGTATATACTGGTGTATAGTGCTGTGTGTATATACTGGTGTATAGTTCTGTGTGTATATACTGGTGTATAGTGCTGTGTGTATATACTGGTGTATAGTGCTGTGTGTATATACTGGTGTATAGTGCTGTGTGTATATACTGGTGTATAGTGCTGTGTGTATATACTGGTGTATAGTGCTGTGTGTATATACTGGAGTATAGTGCTGTGTGTGTGTATATACTGGTGTATAGTGCTGTGTGTATATACTGGTGTATAGTGCTGTGTGTATATACTGGTGTATAGTGCTGTGTGTATATACTGGTGTATAGTGCTGTGTGTATATACTGGTGTATAGTGCTGTGTATATACTGGTGTATAGTGCTGTGTATATACTGGTGTATAGTGCTGTGTGTATATACTGGTGTATAGTGCTGTGTGTATATACTGGTGTATAGTGCTGTGTATATACTGGTGTATAGTGCTGTGTATATACTGGTGTATAGTGCTGTGTGTGTATACTGGAGTATAGTGTTCTGTGTGTATATACTGGTGTATAGTGCTGTGTATATACTGGTGTATAGTGCTGTGTGTATATACTGGTGTATAGTGCTGTGTGTATATACTGGTGTATAGTGCTGTGTGTATATACTAGTGTATAGTGCTGTGTGTATACTGGTGTATAGTGCTGTGTGTGTATATACTGGTGTATAGTGCTGTGTGTATATACTGGTGTATAGTGCTGTGTGTATATACTGGTGTATAGTGCTGTGTGTATATACTGGTGTATAGTGCTGTGTATATACTGGTGTATAGTGCTGTGTGTGTATATACTGGTGTATAGTGCTGTGTGTATACTGGTGTATAGTGCTGTGTGTGTATACTGGTGTATAGTGCTGTGTGTGTATACTGGTGTATAGTGCTGTGTGTGTATACTGGTGTATAGTTCCGTGTGTATATACTGGTGTATAGCGCTGTGTGTGTATATACTGGTGTATAGTGCTGTGTGTATATACTGGTGTATAGTTCTGTGTGTATATACTGGTGTATAGTGCTGTGTGTATATACTGGTGTATAGTGCTGTGTGTATACTGGTGTATAGTGCTGTGTATATACTGGTGTATAGTGCTGTGTGTATATACTGGTGTATAGTGCTGTGTGTGTATATACTGGTGTATAGTGCTGTGTGTATATACTGGTGTATAGTGCTGTGTGTATATACTGGTGTATAGTGCTGTGTGTATATACTGGTGTATAGTGCTGTGTGTGTATATACTGGTGTATAGTGCTGTGTATATACTGGTGTATAGTGCTGTGTGTGTATATACTGGTGTATAGTGCTGTGTATATACTGGTGTATAGTGCTGTGTGTATACTGGTGTATAGTGCTGTGTGTATATACTGGTGTATAGTGCTGTGTGTATATACTGGTGTATAGTGCTGTGTATATACTGGTGTATAGTGCTGTGTATATACTGGTGTATAGTGCTGTGTGTATATACTGGTGTATAGTGCTGTGTGTATATACTGGTGTATAGTGCTGTGTGTATAGTGCTGTGTGTATATACTGGTGTATAGTGCTGTGTATATACTGGTGTATAGTGCTGTGTGTATATATACTGGTGTATAGTGCTGTGTGTATATACTGGTGTATAGTGCTGTGTATATACTGGTGTATAGTGCTGTGTGTATATACTGGTGTATAGTGCTGTGTGTATATACTGGTGTATAGTGCTGTGTGTGTATATACTGGTGTATAGTGCTGTGTGTGTATATACTGGTGTATAGTGCTGTGTGTGTATATACTGGTGTATAGTGCTGTGTGTGTATATACTGGTGTATAGTGCTGTGTGTATATACTGGTGTATAGTGCTGTGTGTATATACTGGTGTATAGTGCTGTGTGTATATACTGGTGTATAGTGCTGTGTATATACTGGTGTATAGTGCTGTGTATATATACTGGTGTATAGTGCTGTGTGTATATACTGGTGTATAGTGCTGTGTGTGTATATACTGGTGTATAGTGCTGTGTGTATATACTGGTGTATAGTGCTGTGTGTATATACTGGTGTATAGTGCTGTGTGTGTATATACTGGTGTATAGTGCTGTGTGTATATACTGGTGTATAGTGCTGTGTGTATATACTGGTGTATAGTGCTGTGTGTATATACTGGTGTATAGTGCTGTGTGTATATACTGGTGTATAGTGCTGTGTGTATATACTGGTGTATAGTGCTGTGTGTATATACTGGTGTATAGTGCTGTGTGTATATACTGGTGTATAGTGCTGTGTGTATATATACTGGTGTATAGTGCTGTGTGTATATACTGGTGTATAGTGCTGTGTATATATACTGGTGTATAGTGCTGTGTGTATATACTGGTGTATAGTGCTGTGTGTGTATATACTGGTGTATAGTGCTGTGTATATACTGGTGTATAGTGCTGTGTGTGTATATACTGGTGTATAGTGCTGTGTGTGTATACTGGTGTATAGTGCTGTGTGTATATACTGGTGTATAGTGCTGTGTATATACTGGTGTATAGTGCTGTGTGTGTATATACTGGTGTATAGTGCTGTGTGTGTATATACTGGTGTATAGTGCTGTGTGTATATACTGGTGTATAGTGCTGTGTGTATATACTGGTGTATAGTGCTGTGTGTATATACTGGTGTATAGTGCTGTGTGTATACTGGTGTATAGTGCTGTGTGTATATACTGGTGTATAGTGCTGTGTATATACTGGTGTATAGTGCTGTGTGTATATACTGGTGTATAGTGCTGTGTGTATATACTGGTGTATAGTGCTGTGTGTATATACTGGTGTATAGTGCTGTGTATATACTGGTGTATAGTGCTGTGTATATACTGGTGTATAGTGCTGTGTATATACTGGTGTATAGTGCTGTGTATATACTGGTGTATAGTGCTGTGTATATACTGGTGTATAGTGCTGTGTGTATATACTGGTGTATAGTGCTGTGTATATACTGGTGTATAGTGCTGTGTATATATACTGGTGTATAGTGCTGTGTGTATATACTGGTGTATAGTGCTGTGTGTATATACTGGTGTATAGTGCTGTGTATATACTGGTGTATAGTGCTGTGTGTATATACTGGTGTATAGTGCTGTGTATATACTGGTGTATAGTGCTGTGTGTGTATATACTGGTGTATAGTGCTGTGTATATACTGGTGTATAGTGCTGTGTGTATATACTGGTGTATAGTGCTGTGTATATATACTGGTGTATAGTGCTGTGTGTATATACTGGTGTATAGTGCTGTGTGTATATACTGGTGTATAGTGCTGTGTGTATATACTGGTGTATAGTGCTGTGTGTATATACTGGTGTATAGTGCTGTGTATATATACTGGTGTATAGTGCTGTGTATATATACTGGTGTATAGTGCTGTGTGTATATACTGGTGTATAGTGCTGTGTGTATATACTGGTGTATAGTGCTGTGTGTATATACTGGTGTATAGTGCTGTGTATATACTGGTGTATAGTGCTGTGTGTATATACTGGTGTATAGTGCTGTGTGTATATACTGGTGTATAGTGCTGTGTGTATATACTGGTGTATAGTGCTGTGTATATACTGGTGTATAGTGCTGTGTGTGTATATACTGGTGTATAGTGCTGTGTGTATATACTGGTGTATAGTGCTGTGTGTATATACTGGTGTATAGTGCTGTGTGTATATACTGGTGTATAGTGCTGTGTATATACTGGTGTATAGTGCTGTGTATATACTGGTGTATAGTGCTGTGTATATACTGGTGTATAGTGCTGTGTATATACTGGTGTATAGTGCTGTGTATATACTGGTGTATAGTGCTGTGTGTATATACTGGAGTATAGTGCTGTGTGTATATACTGGAGTATAGTGCTGTGTATATACTGGTGTATAGTGCTGTGTGTATATACTGGTGTATAGTGCTGTGTATATACTGGTGTATAGTGCTGTGTATATACTGGTGTATAGTGCTGTGTGTATATACTGGTGTATAGTGCTGTGTGTATATACTGGTGTATAGTGCTGTGTATATACTGGTGTATAGTGCTGTGTGTATATACTGGTGTATAGTGCTGTGTGTATATACTGGTGTATAGTGCTGTGTGTATATACTGGTGTATAGTGCTGTGTGTATATACTGGTGTATAGTGCTGTGTGTATATACTGGTGTATAGTGCTGTGTGTATATACTGGTGTATAGTGCTGTGTGTATATACTGGTGTATAGTGCTGTGTGTATATACTGGTGTATAGTGCTGTGTATATACTGGTGTATAGTGCTGTGTGTATATACTGGTGTATAGTGCTGTGTGTGTATATACTGGTGTATAGTGCTGTGTGTATATACTGGTGTATAGTGCTGTGTGTATATACTGGTGTATAGTGCTGTGTGTATATACTGGTGTATAGTGCTGTGTATATACTGGTGTATAGTGCTGTGTATATACTGGTGTATAGTGCTGTGTATATACTGGTGTATAGTGCTGTGTATATACTGGTGTATAGTGCTGTGTATATACTGGTGTATAGTGCTGTGTGTATATACTGGAGTATAGTGCTGTGGGTATATACTGGTGTATAGTGCTGTATGTATACTGGTGTATAGTGCTGTGTGTGTATATACTGGTGTATAGTGCTGTGTATATACTGGTGTATAGTGCTGTGTGTATATACTGGTGTATAGTGCTGTGTGTATATACTGGTGTATAGTGCTGTGTGTATATACTGGTGTATAGTGCTGTGTATATATACTGGTGTATAGTGCTGTGTGTATATACTGGTGTATAGTGCTGTGTGTATATACTGGTGTATAGTGCTGTGTGTGTATACTGGTGTATAGTGCTGTGTGTATATACTGGTGTATAGTGCTGTGTGTATATACTGGTGTATAGTGCTGTGTATATATACTGGTGTATAGTGCTGTGTGTATATACTGGTGTATAGTGCTGTGTATATATACTGGTGTATAGTGCTGTGTGTATATACTGGTGTATAGTTCTGTGTGTATATACTGGTGTATAGTGCTGTGTGTGTATATACTGGTGTATAGTGCTGTGTGTGTATATACTGGTGTATAGTGCTGTGTGTGTATATACTGGTGTATAGTGCTGTGTGTATATACTGGTGTATAGTGCTGTGTGTATATACTGGTGTATAGTGCTGTGTATATACTGGTGTATAGTGCTGTGTATATACTGGTGTATAGTGCTGTGTGTGTATACTGGTGTATAGTGCTGTGTGTATATACTGGTGTATAGTGCTGTGTGTATATACTGGTGTATAGTGCTGTGTATATATACTGGTGTATAGTGCTGTGTGTATATACTGGTGTATAGTGCTGTGTGTATATACTGGTGTATAGTTCCGTGTGTATATACTGGTGTATAGTGCTGTGTGTATATACTGGTGTATAGTTCTGTGTGTATATACTGGTGTATAGTTCCGTGTGTATATACTGGTGTATAGTTCCGTGTGTATATACTGGTGTATAGTGCTGTGTGTATATACTGGTGTATAGTGCTGTGTGTATATACTGGTGTATAGTGCTGTGTATATACTGGTGTATAGTGCTGTGTGTATATACTGGTGTATAGTGCTGTGTGTATATACTGGTGTATAGTGCTGTGTGTATATACTGGTGTATAGTGCTGTGTATATACTGGTGTATAGTGCTGTGTGTGTATATACTGGTGTATAGTGCTGTGTGTATATACTGGTGTATAGTGCTGTGTGTATATACTGGTGTATAGTGCTGTGTGTATATATACTTGTGTATAGTGCTGTGTGTATACTGGTGTATAGTGCTGTGTGTATATACTGGTGTATAGTGCTGTGTGTGTGTATACTGGTGTATAGTGCTGTGTGTATATACTGGTGTATAGTGCTGTGTGTATATACTGGTGTATAGTGCTGTGTGTATATACTGGTGTATAGTGCTGTGTATATACTGGTGTATAGTGCTGTGTATATATACTGGTGTATAGTGCTGTGTGTATATACTGGTGTATAGTGCTGTGTGTATATACTGGTGTATAGTGCTGTGTATATACTGGTGTATAGTGCTGTGTGTGTATATACTGGTGTATAGTGCTGTGTATATATACTGGTGTATAGTGCTGTGTATATATACTGGTGTATAGTGCTGTGTGTGTATACTGGTGTATAGTGCTGTGTGTGTATACTGGTGTATAGTGCTGTGTGTATATACTGGTGTATAGTGCTGTGTGTATATACTGGTGTATAGTGCTGTGTGTATATACTGGTGTATAGTGCTGTGTGTATATACTGGTGTATAGTGCTGTGTGTATATACTGGTGTATAGTGCTGTGTGTGTATACTGGTGTATAGTGCTGTGTGTATATACTGGTGTATAGTGCTGTGTGTATATACTGGTGTATAGTGCTGTGTGTATATACTGGTGTATAGTGCTGTGTGTGTATATACTGGTGTATAGTGCTGTGTGTATATATACTGGTGTATAGTGCTGTGTGTATATACTGGTGTATAGTGCTGTGTGTATATACTGGTGTATAGTGCTGTGTATATACTGGTGTATAGTTCTGTGTGTATATACTGGTGTATAGTGCTGTGTGTATATACTGGTGTATAGTGCTGTGTGTATATACTGGTGTATAGTGCTGTGTGTGTATATACTGGTGTATAGTGCTGTGTGTGTATATACTGGTGTATAGTGCTGTGTGTATATACTGGTGTATAGTGCTGTGTGTATATACTGGTGTATAGTGCTGTGTGTGTATATACTGGTGTATAGTGCTGTGTGTATATACTGGTGTATAGTGCTGTGTGTATATACTGGTGTATAGTGCTGTGTGTATATACTGGTGTATAGTGCTGTGTGTATATACTGGTGTATAGTGCTGTGTGTATATACTGGTGTATAGTGCTGTGTATATACTGGTGTATAGTGCTGTGTGTGTATATACTGGTGTATAGTGCTGTGTGTATATACTGGTGTATAGTGCTGTGTGTATATACTGGTGTATAGTGCTGTGTATATACTGGTGTATAGTGCTGTGTGTATATACTGGTGTATAGTGCTGTGTGTATATACTGGTGTATAGTGCTGTGTGTATACTGGTGTATAGTGCTGTGTATATACTGGTGTATAGTGCTGTGTATATACTGGTGTATAGTGCTGTGTATATACTGGTGTATAGTGCTGTGTGTATATACTGGTGTATAGTGCTGTGTGTATATACTGGTGTATAGTGCTGTGTATATACTGGTGTATAGTGCTGTGTATATACTGGTGTATAGTGCTGTGTGTATATACTGGTGTATAGTGCTGTGTGTATATACTGGTGTATAGTTCTGTGTGTGTATATACTGGTGTATAGTGCTGTGTGTATATACTGGTGTATAGTGCTGTGTATATACTGTGTATAGTGCTGTGTATATACTGGTGTATAGTGCTGTGTGTATATACTGGTGTATAGTGCTGTGTGTATATACTGGTGTATAGTTCTGTGTGTGTATATACTGGTGTATATTGGTCTGTGCTGTGTGTACCACTCCCAGTATAACATGGCCCCCGCTCTGTGTACTACTCCCAGTTTAACATGACCCCCGCTCCACTACTCCCAGTATAACATGGCCCCCGCTACACTACTCCCAGTATAACATGACCCCTGCTCCACTACTCCCAGTATAACATGACCCCCGCTCCACTACTCCCAGTATAACATGACCCCTGCTCCACTACTCCCAGTATAACATGGCCCCCGCTCCACTACTCCCAGTATAACATGACCCCTGCTCCACTACTCCCAGTATAACATGACCCCCGCTCCACTACTCCCAGTATAACATGACCCCTGCTCCACTACTCCCAGTATAACATGACCCCTGCTCCACTACTCCCAGTATAACATGGCCCCCGCTCCACTACTCCCAGTATAACATGGCCCCCGCTCCGTGTACTACTCCCAGTATAACATGGCCCCCGCTCCGTGTACTACTCCCAGTATGACATGACCCCCGCTCCGTGTACTACTCCCAGTATAACATGACCCCCGCTCCACTACTCCCAGTATAACATGGCCCCCGCTCCACTACTCCCAGTATAACATGGCCCCCGCTCCGTGTACTACTCCCAGTATAACATGGCCCCCGCTCCACTACTCCCAGTATAACATGGCCCCCGCTCCGTGTACTACTCCCAGTATAACATGGCCCCCGCTCCACTACTCCCAGTATAACATGACCCCTGCTCCACTACTCCCAGTATAACATGACCCCCGCTCCACTACTCCCAGTATAACATGACCCCTGCTCCACTACTCCCAGTATAACATGGCCCCCGCTCCACTACTCCCAGTATAACATGGCCCCCGCTCCGTGTACTACTCCCAGTATAACATGGCCCCCGCTCCGTGTACTACTCCCAGTATGACATGACCCCCGCTCCGTGTACTACTCCCAGTATAACATGACCCCCGCTCCACTACTCCCAGTATAACATGGCCCTTCTCCACTACTCCCAGTATAACATGGCCCCCGCTCCGTGTACTACTCCCAGTATAACATGGCCCCCGCTCCACTACTCCCAGTATAACATGGCCCCCGCTCCGTGTACTACTCCCAGTATAACATGACCCCCGCTCCACTACTCCCAGTATAACATGACCCCCGCTCCACTACTCCCAGTATAACATGACCCCCGCTCCACTACTCCCAGTATAACATGACCCCCGCTCCACTACTCCCAGTATAACATGACCCCTGCTCCACTACTCCCAGTATAACATGGCCCCCGCTCCACTACTCCCAGTATAACATGGCCCCCGCTCCGTGTACTACTCCCAGTATAACATGGCCCCCGCTCCGTGTACTACTCCCAGTATGACATGACCCCCGCTCCGTGTACTACTCCCAGTATAACATGACCCCCGCTCCACTACTCCCAGTATAACATGGCCCCCGCTCCACTACTCCCAGTATAACATGGCCCCCGCTCCGTGTACTACTCCCAGTATAACATGGCCCCCGCTCCACTACTCCCAGTATAACATGGCCCCCGCTCCGTGTACTACTCCCAGTATAACATGACCCCCGCTCCACTACTCCCAGTATAACATGACCCCCGCTCCACTACTCCCAGTATAACATGACCCCCGCTCCACTACTCCCAGTATAACATGACCCCCGCTCCACTACTCCCAGTATAACATGACCCCTGCTCCACTACTCCCAGTATAACATGGCCCCCGCTCCACTACTCCCAGTATAACATGGCCCCCGCTCCGTGTACTACTCCCAGTATAACATGGCCCCCGCTCCGTGTACTACTCCCAGTATGACATGACCCCCGCTCCGTGTACTACTCCCAGTATAACATGACCCCCGCTCCACTACTCCCAGTATAACATGGCCCCCGCTCCACTACTCCCAGTATAACATGGCCCCCGCTCCGTGTACTACTCCCAGTATAACATGGCCCCCGCTCCACTACTCCCAGTATAACATGGCCCCCGCTACACTACTCCCAGTATAACATGACCCCCGCTCCACTACTCCCAGTATAACATGGCCCCCGATGCACATCCATCTGTTGCCATCCGTATTTACGGTAGCTCCCATAGACTTCTATGGGAGAGTCCGTGCCGTAATTACTTACAGGAATAGGACGGGTTCTATCATTTTTGCCTCACGGACGGCCATCCGTAAAGATACTGAAAGGCGTCCGTGGCCAATAGAAATGAATGGCTCCGTAATTACTGATGAAAAATGTTGTGTGCTTGGGCCTTTAAATTTTCTCTTGCTGAACTCTCTGATGTTCGTACTGGGGGTGGGGCTGTGACAACCACACCTTCCCTTTTATGGACAAGTGGGTGTGGCTTCTGTGCACTAAGTGTGATCACAATGTAACACGGCAGATATAACAATTATCACAGATGTATAAAAACCTGTATATTTCATATAAAGGGCAATGAAAGAGCGCCTCTAGTGGCCAAAACATTACAAACAATGAAAGTACTTTTTTATGGACATACTGACCATTCATCTCTACGCTGTGACTTGTAGTTCCACCACGCTCATCGCCTTTCCTTCTTGACGATTGTTCCGCAACTTTATCATCTTCTCACTTCCAGCCAGAGCGAAACCCCGAAGAGAAAACGGGAGAGGTCGTCGTACTCCAGCCAGATTTCGTCCCTGATCCGCACCGCGTCCTCTGACTCGTCTGATTCTGGTAGGTTTTACCATGACCGGGGTTTAATAATAACGATCACGTGAATTCATAATAATGGGGGATGGGCCGATATGTGAAATATTATTACATGGATCTGAGCTATAAATCCCATCATTGTCTCCCCAGGATTATGTTTGGATTACCCCAGCCCTGTGGAACCGGACGCACCCCCAGAAACGTAAGTCTCCTGTTATCTTGTGCCGGCGCTGCCACGTGACCGCTCCGCAGCTGCCAGGCCACGCATTTTGCCCTCGCGCCTGGTGCCGTGTTGATGGCGGCATCGGGATTTTGCTTGTTTTGTACTACCAGAAAGTGTTTTTACCTGTGCCCTTTTGGGTATGTTCACACAGAGTGTTTTCAGCCGTTTCTCAGGCCGTAAATGTCCCGAAAAACGGCTCAGAAAATCGTTTTTTTACGCGGCCGTTTTTCAAATGCATGTCACTTCTTCAGCCGTTTTTGGAGCCGTTTTTCTCTATAGAAAAACGGCTTCAAAAACGGCCGTAAAAAACGCGGCGAAAAACGCGACTTTGATTAAAAAACGTCTGAAAATCAGGAGCTGTTTTCCCCTGAAAACAGCTCCGTATTTTGAGAAGTTTTTTTATTTTGTGTGCACATAACCTTAGGCCCTGTTCACACTGTTTTTTTGGGAGGTGGGGACGTTTTTTTCCCGCTAGCGGAAAGACCGGCTCGCGGGAAAGAGAAGGGACATGCCGTATCTTCGGGTGTTTACGCCTCTGACCTCCCATTGACATCAATGGGATGCAGAGAAAGCGTATTTCGCTGCATTTTTCCCCGCGGCGCTCAATGGCTGCAGGCGAAAAACGCATCGAAAATCGGCGTGCAGGGAGAGGAAAACGGAATTTTGAGGCAGATTTTTCACCTGCAAAAAACTCAGTGTGAACCCGGCCTTATAGTAGCAGCAGGTGGAGGAGTAAATTGTCCCTGTTGTTTGTATTCATTGACTTTCTAATCTACTTGTTCACATTTTCAAGATCTCTGCTTGCTGTTTGAGGGTTTGTATTTCGTCTGAGCAATGCTCTGCGCCGCACAAATCTTTCATCATTCAGCGGGATATATAATCTGAGGCCTTGTTCACATTTTGAGTCCACGTTTATCTTATGTGTTTAATGCATCGGCTGCAAATGTACGCCATCCTAATGCTTCCGTTTACCGTTTTTAACGTATAGGTGAAACGCGTGGGCGTGCGTTTGCATCTATTTGTGTAGCCATTTATAGTTCTACCAAAAAGGGTTTTTAAACGTATGCGTCAGCCATTGACCGTAAAGTGAAAAAAAACGTATGCGTCGAGAACTTGAGAGGACAGAATAGCGCGGTCCTAGCTTATGCCGACGTAAAGGCGGTCATATGTAGTCAAAAATATTATCTTTTTGACTATATTTGTCCCGTTACCGTCAATGGGTGCGCCGAGGACCACGTTTAAATACGATTTTAATTCAAGGGTATACGCTTTACGGAACATATAAACGTGATTTGAACGGGGCCAGTTACGTGACAGGTGTGACCCGCGCATCGTATCCCTCGCGACATAGTCATAGAGCAGACCGCGCAGGAATGTGCGACGACATCTGGCGGACCACGCGGCTCAGCGCATATAATCCTGTATCGTGTATTGCCCCGTCTCATCTTACGAGCTGCATATAAAAAAAACTGCCTCCAACCATCACAGGAAGGAAAGAAACCGCAAAAAGAGCAGTGGGCGTTCATACAAGTGCCGTTTCCAGTTTCGTTCTTTGTAACATAGACGGGAGCTTTGTTCTCCTGCCCTGGGAGGCTCGTGGAATGCGGCCTGTAAATTCCTAAACCCCGTGGGACGGGCCGCGCCGCCGACATATAAGTTCTGTACTATAAATGTCATTTATTTAGCAGGGAAAGGGTTAAAGTTTAAAAAAAAACACAATGTCAATAAAGTTTATTGACGAGAGGGCAAAAAACCCAGAGTTTGTAATAATTGATAGACTTTGTGTCGATAAAGTTTATTGAGGATGCAGATGTTTTCACTTTCTCAGGCTTATAATTACACTGGAGCCGTTACCCATAGCAACCAATCAAATCACCAGTTTCATTTCTAACCTGCACTGAAGTTAAAAATAGAATTTGATTGGTTGATATTGTGTGCATATTTTTTTTTACAACTAACTTTATTGTTTGATTTGTGATCAACAATGTATTGGGCCCCCCCCATGCACCTGACCGTGAAATTTACCCGTAATTGCAGACCGTAATTACGGTCTACAATCACGGACCAATTAACTTCTATTGACCACGGACACCGTATATTTACGGGAGGGCGTCTGGGCCGTAGAAAGCCCCCGCAAAAGATAGGACGTGTCCTTCTATTTCACTGGCCCCTCACACGGTCTGTTAAAACAATGGGCGTGCGAATAACCCAATAAAAATACATGCAGCCATGTGACGGCCGTTACAAAAAATGGCCGTCACGTGGCCGGTTTATACGCTCATCAGAATAAAGCGTAATTCTGTGGGGAAACACCGGCGGAAGGCGCTTAATTTATGACTTTACTACTAGTGACGGGTGCAATTTGCGGGTTTTTTGGCCCGTTTTCAACTTTCTATGCCAGAAAACGAATGTAGAAAAGTTAGTAACCCCCCCCCCCCTCTGTGTTGACAAGGTCGCCATTTATGAAAAAAAAAAAAAAAGTTACCACAACACGTGCCCCCCACCTTCGCCATTTGGGTATAATGACCACTCTAATTGGGGTCATTCGGGGCTGCTAGGCTGCCGGGCACCTGTCGCCACTTTTCATGAACTTCGTTTATATAAACTTCACACAAAAGGAAGGGAGATTGGGGGTGGGGGTCATGCTGCCCCCTACCCCAATAAAGAACAGCTGTTCCACCCCAGCTGCTTCACCCCCCCCCCAGACAATCTATCCCACTCCTTATGATGTACGGTGGCCTCTCCTTGCACGTTGCCCCCTCCGCTCCCCTGTAACGCCCGGACAAGGAGGATAATGGGTTACACAAATGGCACAAAAGATGGACATTTTAATGGCATTTCCTCTGCCCGTCTGAAGTGCCGGGTATTTCAAGGGCCTGCAAAATAGTAACTGCGAGGGGATCATTTATATTCTAAAACTTCACAATGCTGGCGGGAATAAAATGTAAAGCATGGGGGATGGAGGGGGACACAATAGGAGTCTAGAGTAATCTCATGCTGTAAGGTAATTGGATGGTGAGTGGCCGCAGCTGCCGGGGTCTGCTCCATCTGTATGTCCCGCACACGTGCTGCGGCCGCAGGCCCGCTCTTCTGTAATGAATGAGCTGAATAGAAGCTTTTCAGATGTCACACTTATCAGACGGCTGCTGGGCCCCGGCGTGACGCCTGCACACGGCATATGGCTCAGAGCCGGGACAACAAAAGGCGGACATTTACATACAGGTGGAGGGAGCTGACCCTGCCATACAAATGTAGGGGGATGGGGGGGGGCTGTGTCTGCGCATACGGCTAGTTAGCGGCGGCCGGACAAAAACGCCTTTGTTCTGGGATTTTCTGTGTAATGTTTAATCCTTTTTGCTTTTTTTTTCCTTTGCATAAAATAAAATAGTCCCCTGATGGGTCATGTGATCTCTTTGTGATCTCTTTGTGATCTCTTTGTGATCTTTGTGTATTACCTGTCTGTACATATATAATAGATCTCGGATACATGTGTCGTATTCTCTATAAAAATACAGAAGAAGCTGCGCAGAGAGAAGTAAAAAAAAAAAAGATGTTCCGCAGCGCCTCACCCATACAACTCCATCTAATGTACTTTCTTTGCTTGTGCTTTTGGGGATGGGGTAAATACACAGGATGGGAGATTGCGCCTAATTGTTTCCTTCCGTTTTTTCAGCTTTGAGAAGTCTATTTTTGACAGCGGACTCCGAAACAATGGGTGAGTATGATCCGTGTATGTGATTGTTGTAGATCGGGGATAAGATGGAGGTCGTCCGGTCGTGTGGCGCTGACGCCTCTCCCCCGCCCCCTTTACTCGTTCTATTAATACCATTCACTGCCATCTGAAGTGAATGTTGACTTTAACCCTTTGCAGGGGTAGTGGAGACTTTTCAGAAACGTATTCAGTTCTAGCACATACACACAGACGTAGCGATATTCCTTTAACCCCCTCGTCGTATGATGCGAAATGCGCAATAAAATTAAACTCTGAAAATTTGAGATCACGACCCTATGATAGTTCTGACGCGCCTCTGTAATCGTGGATCTGACTTGTTTCCTTGTCTCGTTCTTACAGCTTTAAACCACCAATCAGAAGACAGTCGTTGCCGGTAAGTGCCCTCATTGTATTGTGGACCCTGTTAACATGATTCATCCTTCCCCGTCCGTCAGTTCATGTACAATGTGGACCCCTGCGGATGGGATGACTTGTCAGTAAAATACCTGGGATAGTTTTTGCAGCCCGCAGGAGATCAGAAGCCGCAATCATCTGACTCCATGTTTACATTGTAAATCTGAAGATAATCCCGTTCCCCTCGTGTTGTTCGCGCCCTTCCTGTGACGGGCCATGACTTGTATGCGTCACTACAGGCGCGTGGCCATCATCACCGTTACCATCGGTCCCTTTGTTTTATAGGTGGCGCTCCTCCGTGGAAACTCGTTCCCGAGAAGACTCTCCAGCACATCAGACCTGGATGTCACCGGTCCTACTGAAGGCCCCTCGACAGCCAAAGACAACAAGGAAAATGTAAGCCCGAGCCTCCTAGTCCATGGAATACATGACCTTGTGTGACCTCTGGAAGGGCCGACAATCGTTTTGCCCCATGATTATAGGTAACACCTTTTGTGTGCTCCTTTGTAGGAAGTCTTCTTCAAAAGGCCGTTCTTGTGTCCGATTTCAAGAAGCAGGTTACGTAACCACGAGACCTTCAAGTCAAGGCCGAACTCTGCCCCCGCTCTCATGGTAAGCCACAATACTATCTCAGGCTGTTCTGTGGGGTGGTGGCAAATAATGGATGACTAGATCAACCCGGTGCGGGGCGCCATTACCTCCGGCTCACATAGTGTTATCCCTCCCGTTGCAGTTCTCTCCTGAGAGGGTCGAGTATGACTTGGATTCTGAAAGCCCCGTCCGGTTACGCAAGTCTTCCCTGACGTTCTCTTTGAATGATGATGAAGATGACGACGACGATGGCTTCATGGAGATCATGGAGGACGATGATGTGAAGGTGCGTACGCCATCTTGTCGTTGTAGTGAGTTGGAGGCTTCTTCACTTTACATCAGGCCTATCAGCCATCTCCATTTTACTGACCTGCTTAATTGACTCATTTTCAGGGCGAACCAAACCTTCCAACTGGAATGGAGAACCTGCTGACCGCCCCCTTGAAGAAAGACGAGAAACTCGGCGCGGTAAGTTTCATGTCCGGTTGCGGAGCATTTCATTGTTGGGGTGCCCAAGTGTAGGATCCTCGTCATCGGTCGGGTCTGACTCAGTCGGTGACTTCTTGTTCCCCTTCATCTTAATAGGATCTGATTATAAGGAGCAAATGCCGCCGACTCTTCCGCTCGCCATCTATGCCGAGCAGCGTCATCCGACCAATCCTGAAACGCTTAGACAGACCAGACGACGATGACACGCCCGTTAAAACGAAGCGACATAAAAATGTGGTGCCGGCCTGTCTGGACAAGGTGGAGCCTGAACACAACGAGCCTGTAAGTTCAGGGGAGACGCGTTCTGCGCCATTTTCTTTGAAACGAACGTGAGATTTGTACTGTATTATGAGCTCATTATGACTTCACGCCTCTCGATGATTCATCCCTTGACGTTTCTTCGCTCTTTTCATACCAGAAAATGAAGTTGGGTCGTTCCAAGTCCCTTTGTGTTGAAACCGTTGAGAAGATTCTGGACAACGACCAAAAGGATTTGATTGGTGACTCCTCCAAGGTAAGAAAGAAGAAAGAATTCCCATAATAAATATATAAAAATAAATATTTTTTTTGCAATGTTCACGGTGGGGCCGAGTATTATATAATATATCGGATTAGAAAACGTCCAGGTCTTTTATCGTCTTCTGTGTGTTGTGTTTTATAGAAATACTTATTGAGGACGGTTGAGGGTCAGCACCAGGATCTGAAGTACATTACCCCAGAAATGGTGAGGACGGGTCCCGTGTCCACCATCTTGTCCCATATCACGTAAACACTTCAGAGTATAATGTCTCCGTATTTCTCCTATCAGATGAATGACGTGCTGAAAGGAAATTACGTGGATCACATTGACCGCTGCGTGGTGGTGGACTGCCGCTACCCATACGAATACGATGGCGGGCACATCAGGGTAAGGGCCGACATATCTTCATATTGGCGGATAAATGATGCCTGTCATCTGCGACCGTGCTTACTGCAATGTGTCCTCCTTCCTGTAGGGGGCAGTAAATCTACCAATGGAAAACGACGTGGAAGAGTTCCTCCTTAAGAAACCGTTTGCGCCGAGCAGCGAGGAGAAAAGAGTCATCATCATCTTCCATTGTGAATTCTCCTCCGAGAGAGGACCCCGCATGTACGTCTCCTTCCCCCGCACACATAAACGCCTATTACTTTATTCATCTGTAGATTCATTTGAGCATTAACAGGATTTTTCCGGTTTTTTGTAAACAACAATGTTTTCATTCACTGAAAGCAAACAGAAATCTTGCTAATGGTGAGAAATTGAAACAGAAAGATTTATCAAAACTGGTGGAAAGGAAAAGTGAAGTAGTTGCCCATGGCAACCAATCAGATTCCATCTCTCATTTTTCAAAGGCCCTTTGGAAAATGAAAGCAGCGACCTGATTGGTTGTCATGGGCAACAACTCAGCTTTTCCGTTGCACCAGTTTTGATAAATCTCCAAAAGTTCTACAACTTCTTATTATAGAGCGATTAAGATTTATTTGCATAAAATCGGAAAAGAACCTTTAAATTCTAGCCGCTGAGCTCCGTCTCCTCGGTATTTGCGAATCTGTGCGGGACCACGACAATTGTCATTTTTAGTATTTTTATTAATAATCAAAATTCCATGAATACATTTTTTATGAAGAAATAAAAATATAATAAATAAAAATAAATTTGATAATTCAATTAGAATTTGATTATTTAATAATAAAAAAATATATTAAAGGGGTTTTCCGCAGAGATGGACGTGATCTCTATCCTCGGTGTCTGATCGATGGGGGTCCGACGCTCGAAACCCCCGCCGATCAGCATCTTAAAGTGGGCGCGGCGCTCGTACACGTGTAGCGGTGGAGCATCGTATTCCAGTCTTCTCCCAATCAAACGGTCCGGGGCGCTGAGAGTTGGACCCCCACCGATCACATATTGATAACCCCCCTTTCATTTCTAGTTTTTAAATTGGTTTTAATAAAAAAAATAAACCTTTTATTTCTTCGTTAATGTAAATCTTTTCTTCGCTCGGCAGGTGCCGTTTTGTCAGGAAACGGGACAGGAACAGCAATGAATACCCGAAACTTCATTACCCCGAACTGTATGTGCTGAAAGGAGGCTACAAAGACTTCTACCCCAGCTACCAGGTAAGTGACTCCGCTGCCGGCCCCTAGGGGCCCAATCACCGCATAGAGAAAGCATTTAGAGTGCATGTGGCGTGAAAATAACGTGAAAAACAGCCATTTTTCTGGCATATAGTGGGTTAAAGTGAATCATTCCTGTCAGACCGGATGTATAGGAATCTGTATCACATGGTAGAAGTGCGGACCGGTACATAGGACCTGCTGCCCGCTGTATTATATGTAACATTGACCTTCCCGTTTCGCTGTTGCAGACGCGTTGCGAGCCTCAGTCCTACCGCTCCATGAATGACAAAGACTTTAAGGAACACCTGAAGCTCTTCCGAGCCAAGAGCAGGACCTGGGGGGGCGACAGGAGCAAGCGGGAGATCTACCGGCAACAGATGAAGATATAACGCAGCCCGGGATTCGCCCACAAGAAGGTGCTCCGAGGCTTATAAGGAGTCCGAGGGCCGGGCCCGCGGGCGGAGTACACAGAAATACGACTGGACGCTCGACTCCGGCTTCATTAGAAGGGTCACTTGTTACCTGTTCTGGGAAATATCACCAGACCTGGATTATCTTCATGTTAAACCGAGAATGGACCCCGCAGGCTGAAGGTCCGCGACGGATCCACCATCTCCCGCCATCTGCGAAGATGAAGAAAACGTCTCCACCGTCACCGCAAGGACGTCTTACGCCGCCGGTTGTCTGTATTTGCGTCTCGTATGTTTTATATGTTGTTGCACTTGCACTTTTATTCAATATTTGAAGATGGCGGCACGATCAATCAAGCGTCGCCACCGCCTGAGCGCAGGACCCGCCCACAAGCCGTCACTCTGCCCCTGAACGAGGGTGACGGGCGGCGCGCGTGTCACTGTTTATTTCTTTTTGTGAATCTTTTCTATCTCCTGCTTTACTTGCTTGTTCACTTTGTTTTATAGAATATGGGGGGGGGGGGTTGTGTTTATTTTGACATATCTTTAATATATGAATATTAACCACATCGACCGTTTCTGAGATTTTATACGGGAATATGTTCCGATCTGTTAATTCCGTTTTTTGTTTTTTTGCTAAATCAATCGGAGGAAAAGCCTAAAGTACACGTATGTCAGACGAGCCCGCTCATCTCAACGGGGCCGGCCGACCATCTAACGTGTATGACGGTATCCCGACCCTCGGCAGATCTCAGGGGAGAGACGGGTCGGACATGTTGAATTTGCCCGATCCTTTTGTTTGTTAGTAGAGAAGTCTGGAGGCGGCGTTCTCCCTATTATAAACACAAGCCGCACGCTGGGCTGGTATGGGGGAGTCTGGAGGAATAATGGGGTGGCCCGGCTGACCCCCATCTGGTGTGTGGCGAGCTGTAGACGCTTCATCAGATCATTTCTTATACTCGTACTTTCCACTCCCGTTTCCTTCAGCTGTAAGCGGCCATTTTGTATCCTAATCTTTGTTGCTTCGGCCTAGCAGTTCACTGGAGACCAGGGTAGAGTGAGACATCGCGCTGATGTAACGCCGGTTTCCAGCCATATAGTCGGTCGTTTTTCACAATGTCGGACTCCGTAGAGGAAGGTCCACTTTATTATTGTATGGGATGACTGATCCTACTCACAAAATGGCCGCCGCCGTATATCAGCCGAAACAACACGTTAATGGAACGGAGACTTTTCTTTACAACATTTCAATATTCAGTTTCAAGTAAAAAAAATTCTATTTCAATTGGGCAATAACAAAAAAAAACTAAAAATAGATATTTTAGATTTTTTTGTTTTTTTTTTAGTATTTTTTACTTTTTTTAATTGCCCAATTGAATTTTTTGTCTTTCGCTATTATTTACCGTGATATAATCTATAACGGAGAACGTTTTTATATAGAAATTAGTATAAAAAGCACTTCTAATTTTTTATTTTTTTTTACTAATTTCTATAATTGCTTTTCATTTGAAATATTTCGTGTTTTTTTACCAATCCTCGTCTGAATGTGTCATTGTGTATCCTCTGTCAGCGATAGTGCGGTGTGTTACATTACTCACGTTTATATACGCATTTTCTTATAAAGAATGATGGCGATCCGCCGTTCCCATGGGTTGTGCCTGTAACAATCGTGGCTTGGCGCGGCGGCGGCGGCCATCTTTAAATCCTCTGTATTAGAATTTATGCTTCTCGTATTTATGTGGTTTGCACATGTATCATTTTTTTTTTTTTGCTAAAATAATGCAATTTCCTTGGAGTAGCCGGTGGACTATTGCGAGGACTGTGATAACGGATGATTATTAGACGCTATATCTCGCCGCTCCCACCACGCTGTATGTTATATACGTTATATGTGTAAGATTCAGGGATATTAAAATTCTGATTGTTAAACGGTGACTGTCAGTGTTATTATTTCCCGCGTGATATTACCGGGGAGTCTTACATTGGAAACCGCCATGTCATCTGTCGGAAGGGGGGGGGGGGTCCTACCTAACCACAAAGCATCAGCGCTGCTCCGGGGGTCATGTTCTCTGACTTATCCCGGACTCAGCCCTGTTTGGGCATCTTGTAATTGCCCTCATTTATAGGGGTGTCCGCTGACGGGTTTCCTTTAAGGGAAATAATGGTGATGAAATGTTGTTTTTTCCAGAATTCTGATTCACGTGTCGCAGGCGTTTTGGGGATGTGTTGAAATTTTTGGTTTCCTTTGTGGGTTTTCTTTTGTCTGAGAGAATTTTCGCTCCTTAATACTTCGTGACGGGCGGAGATTTCTCCCCATTCTTGTAATAAATATATCATGTATGATCGACTCCGCTATGGCGCGCGGTGATTACATTTAACAGGGCTATGTTCACGGGAAATCCGTCCGAACTGGGGAAGAATGGGAGGTCACTAAATCTGGTTGCTAGGGATTCACTGCCAAACAACCTGCATTTCCCTCTCAGGTTATCATAGCAACCACTTTGAGGTTATCATAGCAACCACTTTGAGGTTATCATAGCAACCACTTAGGGTATGTTCACACGGCTTATTTAGGGACGTAATTCGGGCGTTTTCCACCTCAATTTACGTCCGAAAATGTGGCTCGATAGCGTTGGCAAACATCTGCCCATTCATTTGAATGGGTCTTACGATGTTCTGTTCCGACGGTCATTTTTTTTTTACGCCCTGCTGTCAAAAGGCGGGGCGTAAAAAGACCCCCGCGTCAAAGAAGTGCCTGTCACTTCTTCAGACGTTAAATGGAGCCGTTTTCCATTGACTCCATGGAAAAACAGCTCCAATTACGTCTGTAATTGACGCAGCGAAAAAGCGCCTGCACATGCCATTACGGCTGAAATTACGGAGCTGTTTTCTCCTGAAAACAGCCCCGTCATTTCAGCCGTACCGGACGCTGCCGTGTGAACATACCCTTAGAGGTTATCATAGCAACCACTTTGTCATGATTGCTCAGGCGCTGGTGACACAAAACCTCGGCAGTACTTAATCCGCGCGTGTCGCTGTCCCTTGCTGCCTTATTAATCAGATTATTAATTTTTTTGCTTCAATTCTTTGTACGGAGAAGCCTCCTGATCTATCTGCGGTGTATATGGAGCTGGAGGCTTCTCGTCTTACGTACCGCCAGTTTTCCGGTGACCGCCTCTCATGCGTTGTCCGCGCTCCGCCCTTTGTGAATCTTGATTGGCAAAGTCAATATTTTTCAGGCAGCAGCTTGTAGGGGCTTCCGCCCTCGTACTGCAGACGCCATTTCTTGGTTTCGCTCCAGCGCATACTTGAAAATTTTGAGAATGAGAATCCGGTGGATTCTGAAAAGTGGCGTTTGAAGCGGCGTGCACTTTTTTATTTCCTGTATGCCCCGCCCAATTATATAAGACCATAATAGTCCCACATGGATACCTTCATCGCACCCCAAAATAAAAAGACCTCCGAAACTTGTGATCTCCATACTGCGGCTCTCCAGCAAACTACAACTCCCAGCCTTCGGCTTTCAAGGCACGCGTGGATCTGCCGTTTCGGAAACGTTGGAGAGCCCAAGGTTGGCGATCACTGATGTAAATACCAGACAGTTACTCGCCTCTCCCCGTTCCTGCAGTCCAGGAACGGGGACTATGTTATCGAGAGGATACGGGGAACGCTTGGAGATCACTTCAGTCCATGGCGGAAAGGTTCAGTTTCAAACGGAATTCCCTCCATCGTCTCCAGTGAATCAGGCCGTGATGATCACATAATTACTGAGGATTGGTTTTGTTTTTTTACAGGACAACCTGAGCAATGCTGAAGGGTCGCTGCTGGGACCGGCTTCATTAAATCAAATGCTCCACTCCCTTCACCCCATACATGTCTTTTGTGGAATCTGTAATACCCCTTTAACAAAGATCTGTCGCCTCCGCTGACGCGTCTGTTTTAGTAAATTCTAGTATTGTCCATGAAATAACATTCTGGGACATATTTTCTTCGAACTCCTCATGGTGCCGTTCCTCTATTATTCCTATTAGAAATTGACAACTGGGTGTTAGCATCTCCCTTGTCAAATGGGCGTGTCCCTACACAGCCTGAGATTGTGAGCGCTGATTGGACAGTGTCAGTCGGTGTAGGGACACGCCCCCAAATGGTAACACCTAGTTGTCAATTTATTCATACACTTCTAGGAGGAATAACAGAGGAACAGCACAGCCTAGAGTTCTAATAAAATATGTTCCAGAAAAAGTTATTTCATGGGGAATACAATTATTGACTAAAACAGACGTCAGGAGAGGCGGCCGGTCGTCTGTACGGATATAATATATAAGTTACACTA